>NW_015644618.1:615334-641021 GCF_001515625.1 Sinocyclocheilus rhinocerous | reverse complement strand
TGTGAAACTGCAGGTATCAGAGCAAAGCCTCTGGCGAGAGAACATGCACTCCTAGTCGTGCTTAGCTTAACACTAACATAAACAAACGGTCAGTGAAGACGAAGAAGAGGATGACGTGTTATCCCGGCGCCCTTTTATACTGTATCGAGCAGGGTAATGACGTCATAGGCTGTCGCCGGCCAATGTTATTGTTGTTTTTAGATGTATGCTTCAGACATCGGTCACGCTGAAGGCGTTCCCCCATAGCGACCCCTAGAGGACGCAGTTCGAAGTTCCCTCGAAAGGGAATGCTTCATGCACTGAGACAGTAATATTAAAAGACCCCATTCTGTGCACACTTTACTAATAAAGATTAATATGTGCAGGTAAACAGATGAGCCCAAAATATAAACTTTAAATGTAACTGTGTTCAATGCACAAGCCATGTTGAGCGTTTTGTTTTTATGGTTTTCTAAAGGGAGGAAAACACTTGTGTGTAGGCTAATTAAATGCATTGCGTTCATATTCTGGGCTCATCTGCATGTCTTTTAATATCACTGTCTTAGTACATCAAGCCAGAATTTTAAAATGCTACAAAACTGTTAACAAACTCCCAGGGATTTGATTTTGGTTGTCATTTGTTAAAATAATTAAATATTAAAAAATACAGTGTGTTCGTGTCTGTCCGCTGAAGGTGACCCACAATATCTGATTCTCTTCCATGTCCATGGAAAAATTTGTAGGCTATTTACATTGACAACAATTATACCATCACTGAAATGTTTCTAACAAAGAAATGGATGGACTTCTGTCAGCTTGTTGAACACATACTTTCACTTGGATTTTCCACCATATGATGGCCGGAGCAGTGAGCGTCCAGCGTGCGACACGGTAATCAAATCAACATTGTAAACGAAATTCTACAAAACCTAAGGGAAAACATTTTGATTTGTCATTTTATCATGCAAAGCGATAAAATGGCTTCTCTTCCCTACAAATGATACAATGACGAATGTTAATATTTAACTTCAAGACAAAACCAAAACCAGATAAACAGGTATCCGTGGAGGGGGGCCTATGGCCCCCCTAAATTTGAATGCGCAGTTTGTCCTGTGGGTGGCAATAATGGAAAAAAGTAATTCATTGTGCCATAATATTTATGTCAAGAGGAAATTACCCAAAGCCAGAATGCATGCAGAGACCGCGTGCCAGAGTTGCCAAGTCTGCGTATTATACGCGACTTTGTGCTTCCTTTTTTGTAAAGTTGCGTGAAACAATCCCGGGTTGCAGTTTTTTGGGCTTATTTAAAAAAATATGGTTGCTTGTCAGGGAATTCTGGCAAGCAACTTTGTTTCTTTATGTTCGCCGTATCCTCCAATGCATTGATTGACACTCTGTCTGCTGCTCACAGTTAATAGCCAACCAGTGCAATAATATAAAAGTGCTGCAGCGTAATTTGCCAAATGTTACGCCCCCTCCTCACCCTCATTGGAGAAAATCACGTTCAAAAAGAAGGCGCGTGACGCTGTAATCCAAGCCATGATAGAAGTAGACGTAGAGGAGTAGGATGACTTTCTTTTAGCCTAATTTTTAATTTTTACAATGTTTTTGTAATGTATTAATTATCACGGGCTGTAATAAAAAACAAGTAGTCCTATAGGCTACTAATACTAAGAGTAAATACATTTGTGACCCTGGACCACAAAACAAGTCTTAAGTCGCTGGGGTATATTTGTAGCGGTGACCGTGATTTCACCAAGTACAACATGTTCCTGGATCAACATCCTTGTTGATCCTGGAACAACATCAGAATCAGAATCAGAATGAGCTTTATTGCCAGGTATGTTTACACATACGAGGAATTTGTTTTAGTGACAGAAGCTCCACAGTGCAACAGAATGACAGCTTTAAAGGTGATTTTCTCAATATTTTGATTTTTTTGCACCCTCAGATTCCAGATTTTCAAATAGTTGTATCTCGGCCAAATATTGTCCTATCCTATACATCAATGGAAAGCTTATCTATTCAGCTTTCAGATGATGTATAAATCTAAATTTCGAAAAACCCTTATGACTGGTTTTGTGGTCCAGGGCAGAGGTGTAAAGAGTACCTAAAAGTACCTAAAAAGCCGAAGAATGGATAAATAAAATAATGTTAAGTAAAATTAAAAAGCCAAAGCCTTCTTGCAGTGGATGTGCTGGTTTCGGCCTCATTGCCAGCTGCAGTCATGTCCTTATATATAAAACACCTGTGATTCACAAATACTTAAGAGTAAAAGTTGCTAATATCTTTGATACTCAGTACAACTACAAAGTATCCGAAAAGATACTCAAGTACAGTAACGAATTACATTTACTCCAATATTTTACACCTCTGGTCCAGGGTCACATTTGGTTCGAATAGCCTATATTTTAGTAGGCTATAAATAGATGGCCATTACAGCTACCCTTTGAAGCTCTTGTGTTTTTCTCCTTTTCCATCTCTCCAATCCTGTTATGCTCACAGGTGATTGGAGATGAGTTTTGTTCCCACTTTGTTGCAGTTTGCCGATTTTTGTAAAATAACTTCTATTTTTGCTTTTCAGATAAAAGGGTGGTTTCAGTTTAATATGTTGCAGGCTCATTTATTGGTAATAAATAATTGATAATAAATAATATTGATGATAATATATCATCCAAAAATATTGGGCTTGTTTTTAAGCTGCGGTTGCTTATTTATCTTGCGAGAGTTGGCAACAGTGCCGTGTGCCTCAGAGAGAAGGAGCTTCGCATATTTATCCATAGCTACACCAAAAAAAAAAAAAAAATTAAATTAAATAAATGTAAAAAATACAGGTAATGAAAATATTTTATTTCAGTCATGTTCACGTAGTGAGAAATAAACTATCCAAGTGTCTGCTGTTGCTTATATTATTATCACACAACAATAGAAAATTGATGAAACATTCATTTGGGTTGAAATTGTTATAGCTTACTTCTAGAGATTGCAGTGATACATGACATGGTGAGAAATGACTGAATGAATAATACTGAAGGTAGGTTAAGATGAATTTTAAAAGTGTGCCCCCTAAAAGCACAAGTGGTCCCTGCCTGGCCCTCCCAGTTACTGTGGTCTAGAACCACCACTGGTGTGAATGGACCTTAAATCTCTTTCGCTTCTCTCCACTCACATAGGCTATTCCAGAATGGCTTTTGGTCTGTGTTGCTCGTTGACACACAAAGCTTTGGCTTTTTGTGGAAATACGATCTATCTGGTTATTTTTGTCAGAAAAGTAATAAGGATGTACAATGTTGATTACTTGTTTACAGAACATATAAGATCAATATATGCTCGGCTGATATTCAGACTTGCTTGTGATATTGCAGTTGCATGCCACAGGAATGATGTGTTGCTTCTTTTGCTGAGGGATCTTGTGGCAATTGATGAGTTGTTGGGCTGGTGCAGTGACCCTTCTGATATGAGAGTAATGAAGCTCAATATGGCACTCCTGAAAATGTTCACAAGGCTGCTGGAAGGAGCATGGGATTTTCACTCTGAAACAAATGAAGGAGAAAATGAAAGCTGACATGCTTGCACCAATTTCAATATTTAATGCCACTTTAGCAAGACATTTCACCTGCTGCTGTCTCTAAAATCGGGCATCATGACAGTGTTTACATTAGGGCACCAAAGCACCTTGTCCATGAAAGCACTGAGTCCACTATACCGTTTACTCCTGTCAGACCTAAGGATGTAGATGAGCATTTAGTCCTAATAGTCAAAACCATTTCTCTGAATTAATATTTTTCCCTAATGTTTGTCACCCACAGACAACCAAAGACATAACACAATACCAGTGTTGCTTGAAATAATTGTCATCTCTGGCTGAAATCCCCAGCAGTTACAAGGAATTTCACACTGACTTTATTTCATCTAAATGAAATAAATTTGGGTCAGATTAGATTGAAATGAGCCATCGGCCACCAAATTTATCCCCCAACCTTCAAATGACCATATTTAGCACATGGCACCACGCAGCATTGCCCTTTCTCTGTTCAGTAATACAGACAAAGAGTGGTCAAAAACATAAGCACATTCCCTTAACGGACCACTTGCTGCCTAGAGAGTGAGCTGATGAACTGCCATGACAGAGTGAAGATGTCAATCAATTCATCACACTGTGGCGGGGGCTGAGACCAAAGCAAAGCCTGGCCGATTAAAATCCACTTCTGTTTGATGGTGTTAAATTTAATATGACACCATAGAGCATTGTATTGACATTTACACATACTAAAACTCACATTGCACTGTTACTAAATTAAAGTCAGCATGAAATTAAAATTCACCCGATTTTCTAAATGCATATTATAGATCTTACTGTGGTCTCAATTGCTATTATCTATGAATTTTAAAATGTTTTATGTTTTTGTTTTTAATTGTTGTGGGCTCCATGCACTATTATTATAATTAATAATTATCATGTTTGTGGGTCACACCGATCCTAACTGGCTTTAATAAAACTCACTCACACATACACAAAAATGATCACACTGAAAAATAGCAACCACTGCAAATAGCAAACAGATCAAAACATTATAATATCATAAAATTATATTACAAACACATAAAAATAAAACAAAATAAATAGAACATAAAACTAAAACAGTAAATATACTGTATACAGTAATGATAACTTTTACTACTACTACAAGCCTTAATTTTGCATTCTAGGCTCATTTTGAGCACAAGTACCTTCTGCAAATGTAATTGTTGCAAGTGTAATAGTTTAGTTGATTATTTATTCACGGGGTGTAGTTTGATGATAGCACTGATTGTAATAGTGCTCTGTTCAGGTTAAGTTTTTTTTTAAAAATATACATAGTAGCAGCGTGCAACCAAATTATCAGTGTGCCCCTTTATTGGTGAAAATCACTGCACGGTTTCTGTGGTAACCAGATTATATTGGTCTGACTTTTTGCAGGGTATTTGCTGGGTGGTGTTGTCGTGCAATAAAATGGAGACATTTCCAGGGACAGGACACCAAAAACCAGGACTGTCCCCAGAAAATGGTGATGTCTCAGAGGACATTCACTGAATGTGTTATCGAGCACAATAAAGACAGCACACTTTTAAAACCGAGTGCCACAAAGGAAGTTGCAAATACAAACAAGCACAGTTGCTACAGCGATGACATGCAAACACACAGACAAAAAAAAGTTTGTTTTCAATGTCACATCTATTTCACCTCGCAAAGTGAGGAGTGTATTAGTGCAGGTGTGACCTGTGTTAGTGTAGAGTGCAGAGATCAAGAGGTGGAGATAAAATGTATTACTTACTCTTCTCTTATGACAGCCACCCTCCATTTGCTGACAGAAGAAATAAATGACTATCATACAACAAGCTGACCCCAAACATTCATCTGGAACATTCTCTTCATCCCCTTCACCTTGATTGTTTGCAACTGTTTTCCTCACCGGAGGCTTTTTTAAAGGATATATGAAATCCAACATCAAGGGACAGTAATGCTATGAGCATATTGAGCTAATATTTATCTCCTAAGCATAAGAAATGCAACCCAAATTATATCTGCTTTTAAGCATTTTTTAATAAACAGCATTTTGTTTGTCACATAACCACAGGAAATTTAAAAAGGCATTAAAAAAAAAAAAGGTTGCCAGGTACATTTCTAAAATATTTACAAACATTTCCAGTGTTAATGAAACAAATATGAACTGTTCAACAACATTTAGGTATTAAGCAAACAAAATATATGACAATTTAGAAGAACAAAAAACTTGAATTACACTTGGCCAGCAAATTAATGTTTGCATTGGATCTTTGCAGTTCTTGTTCTGAGTTTTCTCTTGATTATGAGATGATCGCTCTCTTTATTATCATCACTGCTTCCAATGATCTGTAAAATGATTTAATGAATTTAACACGCATTTACCTGACAGCATTGCTGCATGGCATTTCAATTTTTTTAACACATTTTTAGGACCTGAACAAATACATTTTAAACTGTACCTCCATACCACATCACACACACACACACACACACCTCAAAACCACTCACATTCAACAAGGCTTTAGAACATTTCATAAATATAAATAATGACATAAAAAATTTAATGTAGCACAACTGAGCTTTTTTTTCTTTCTCCAAAGCATGACATTACCAGGGTAATGTTATTGTTTTGATAAAGCATGAAACTTTTCAGCAAGTATGGTTTATGTATCATTTTATCATGTTTAGTACATCTAGTGCCCAGATGTTCAGGTTACTCAAACAAACAGAGCAATGATTTAGCACCATAAAGCCCAATGTTCAGTGAAATCAAATATAATGTCTTACTTCTTAATTTACTCTGCATAATAAATTGGGATTATAAAAATAGTATTAAAAGTATTAAAGAGTATTTAAAAATGTAGCACTGGAAAAATTAAAACAATGATCAACTCTGTTTTTTTAGGCTTATACATAAAAATGTCATAGTTGTCAAAACATTATCTCTAACACATGATATGCTTCTCATTCATTCATTCATTCATTCATACATACATATGATTCACTCTTATGTGACTAACGCACAGGAAACACCACTTACAGGATGATAGGGTATGTCCAGCGGGGAGGAAACATGAGTCTTGAAGAGCTTTCGTTTGGATCTCTTGGGTTTGTTGTTTTCAGAAGGATTCAGCGGTTCAGGGGATTTAACATTCACCATGCTTATGATCTTTTTGGCTGAGGATAGAGTTAAAAGTTGGGTCATGCTGAGATACAGTATGAAACAATTTTGGCAGAGAGCTCCAATCCATGCTATTGACTGAGTGTAAAATTAAGAGACAGAGCTGACCTTTGCTCCCAAAGAGGTTTGGAGAGCTCTGGATAAAGTCATCAATCTTTTTCAGGGCTCCGTCTTTTTTCCCTTTCAGGCTGGCTGAGCCTTTCTGCTTTAATTGACTCACCTTTTTCCCTTGCACTGTGGGAGTCTGGTGAGGTGCAAAAATACAGAATACAACTAGCTCAGCATATTATCAAATAAACATTACAGAGAAAGACGTGAGACGTCACAGGTGTATTAATGGACAGAAAGTCACCTCAATAGACTGCATGTTTTTCCTGTTGTTCACCTTCAGCCGTCGGTTTTTCCGATTTTCTGACTCCACAGAGCTCTAGAATAACAAACACATATAACACAAGTTATATGATTATGTGTTGCATTATATGTATGATGACCAAGTTAATGTGTTAGCACAATTGATTAATGTTTCATTGTTCATTTTTTAAATGTCTTGCAATTTGACAAGGCTTTCTAAAATAGACTGGAACCTTCAGAGTTTACTGCAACTAATTATAGCTGCAATACAAAGACACTTTTTTATGGCTAATTTATTTATAAATTAATCCCAAAAGTAAACACATTTGCATTATTTTTCTTGTGAAATGTAATCATTATCATGACATTAGAATGTTTAAATGATCTTTCCTTAACAGGGAACTGAATGTGTTAACTATGGAAAAAGTATAATGATTAATCATGTTGGCATATTTTAATAAATTAATAGGTTTAATTATATGTATTATAAAATGTAAATTAATGTATAGTATGGAAATGAATGCAGGACTAGTTAAGGGTTCTGACCAGTGAATTTCCACAATTTTTAAAATTACTTTTTCAGTCATTTGTGCTGAAAATCATTTTATAGATACTGCACTCACAAAGAGTAAATTCTAACTTGAGAAATACTTGAGAACTGAGCATAATTAAAAAAGGGGAAAGACTATGGAAACTTTTCATGACATTTCCAGATGTGAAAACTCACACTTTTGAAATTTCCTGACCATGGGAACCTTTCATATTTTTGATTGCTTAGAAAGCACAACAAAATGTTTAGACATGGTGTCTGTATACCTCCAACTCTGGGCTCTTTCTCTTTCTGGCTGTACTTCGGAGTTTTTTCGTGACAGACTCTTCTTCTCCTGGTTTCCTGACATTCTTTCGCTCAGGTTTAAGTGGTGTAAAATAGTTGCCTTCATTCTCTGTCTTAACCTTTGATGTCTGTTTGGGATGGTCAACTTTCTGGGTAACAGCTTTACAAGAAACAGACAAATCATCTTTTTCCCTTTGTAATTTCACAATGGTATCCTGTTTCTCAGCCAGCTGCTGCTTTAAAATTTCCTGTAATCAGTATGCAGGGAGTGAAGAAGAAAAAAGATTATGTTAAATAATAAATATTATATTAAAATGTTCTAATATTATACTAGCACTATCATCAAACATTGTTACTGATTTAAAGCATTTTAAAATCCTTCAGTTTGCTTTAATTCGCAATGGCCTAATAATTCAACATCTTAACTATTGATAGGCTGTTACATTGATCAGAATGATCAATGAGGCAATATTTAGTCATTCAGAAATAATTAGGCTTTGGCCAATAACATTCCTCAACTTGCCAAATAAAAATGGCCATTCCACTCAGTGTCAGTTTTTTTAAAATTCTAAATCAGAGTAGTGCAATTTTACAATTTTTGGTGGACTTTGAGCAAATACGGTATAAAATAAGTTGAATCAATTAATTATTGTGCCAGCCAACCTGCTCTCTAATAGTGGTATCAACCATTCAAAAAAACACAGTAGCTGATACTGATCTAGATTACTTGTATATACAGTATATTAGCAGTAGTGCTCAGTAAAGTGCAGATGGAGAAAATGCATAATCAAATGAATGCTGTTTAAAGCACTATTCAGATGGACATCACTGAACTTGTATCATATCTTGCACTAAGGTGGCATGTCAAATAAAAAATAGCCCAACTTTTTAAAATCGTGTCTTGAGACCGCTACATCCTGCTCCACTGCGTCATGCTTTTGCATGCAAAAACATGTCTTACATGATCCTACCTGTACTAGATGACTAGTGGTTCAAGAAAATAGAGTTTTGCACATTCCACTCTTCTGCAGTGATATTACTGTCCTGCTGTAGTCCTGTCATTCCTCCTGTTGGCAGGTCACTCAGGTCACCACAAAAATGATATTAACTCAGAAAACTGCTGCGTAAATAAATTACTACTCAGAGCTAAATCCTGCCCTCAAGCCTGTGAAAAAGAAAATAATGTGGCAGGGAGAGAGAGAGAGATGGAAAGCTGATCCTATTACCAGCTCCAGCTGCAGCTGCAGCCTGTCCTGTTGGTCACCCTGCCTTGCTGCCTGAGCCACTTTCCTCATGGCTGCTCCATCCAGCCCCTTTTCCTGCTTATCATCTGCCTGCTCCTCATTAGGCTGACATTTTTTTTTTTTACTGCTGGCAAAACCCAGTTGAGGAAAAGTTGGAGGGATCATAGACTTCCTTACCTTTGTGTTTTCTGCAGGCCTGCAAGCTCTCTGTTCTTCCTGCTGAGGTTCAACCGAGACACCAACACTTGGTTTCTGATACATCTCCTGCAGTTGTGCAAGATCTGACAAGAACAGAGATGTCTGAGCTTAGCTTCAGTTACGGGTGAGACAGGTGAACTGAACAGTGTAACGGAAGCAGTGTTACCATGACACCAGAATTTCAGTAGATGATACTAATACCAGTAAAATTTCGGTCTTCAGTATCACATAATACGTCCGAAATCATTCTAATATGCTGATTGGTGCTCAATAAACTTTTCTTATTATCAATGTTGACAAATTTGTTGCACTGCTTAATATTTGTGAGGAAATCTTTTTTTTTTTTTTCAAGATTCTTTGATGAATGAAAAAAAAAGAACCCTCCCCCCCCAAAAAAACACATACAAAATAGTAGTGTATATATTAACAAAATTACTAGTAGTGTATATATTAACAAAAACAATTTACTTTAAGTAAACTCAGTGAAGAACAAAGGAATAAATTAAAAGCAGTGTTTTTCCCTTTTCCTTGTAAATATTGCTGTTTGATTAGTATTAAATGTAGGAGATATAATTATAGAATACAAATAAAATGTGTTCATATAAATTAATAAATTTAAACTAGAAATAGAAGATATAAAAATTATTATTACGTTTAACAATCATTTAATAGTCATAAGTGATATATTTAAATTAAAAATAGAGAATTAAAAAGTCAATATTGCTGCTTAATTAATATTAACATATTAGATTAATATGAGTAATAAATGAATACGGTTAATTCTGAAAGTCTGGCATCTTTTTTTTCTTGTATCTACTTGGCATTGAAGTAACTATATGTTTTGAATTCCCCAAATTGAATCTTGCTGACTTCTCACAGTATGTTGTCTAGCAGAGATTTATACGAATTACAATTAGAACAGACTCCTTCAGCTATGGATTCAGTCTCATTCAGTTTGGCCTCCAGCAATTCCTCCTCATCTGTCAGTGTGCACTTGTTATTTACGTTACCACACGTCTCCTTAATCAGCTTCTGCTCTGCCAAAAGATCTGCAAACAAAATCTTACTAAGGACAAAACGTAAGCCGATTTAGTTGGTACTGCGGGAAAAAGGGGTTTAAATGAAAAGATAAATAGGTTACCTTGACAGGTTGTTTGGAAAGGCTGTATGTTTTCCTCTTCTATGACATGGTTAGACTTCACCTGTGAGTGAAAAGATGTAGAATAATCCAGCATTTAATACCTGATAACATAAACTGAACAAAGCTGAGAGAAAGAGCAGCACTCACAGTCTGCTGTGGGTCAATAGATTGCTCTGTACAGCTCAAATTGTGTCCAGCCTGATCCCTCAGCTCATTTGCTTCATATAGCCTCTGCTGAAACATTTTGTTTTCTTCATTTAAGATCAAAATCTGATGGAAAAAAAGGATTGTTTAAAAAAAAACCCTGTTTAAATCACTTTTAGAACACTAACAATGGATAAAAGCAGTGATTTTTCCAACCTGTTTCTCTAACTGTTCTTTCTGCATGTTAGCCTCACATAATTGATCTCTGACAGCAGATCGCTCCCTCTCCACCTGCTGCAAATCGCAACTCAAGGTCTTGATTTTATTACGTCCATCGTTCACAACTTCTCTCAACCTATATAAAAAGACCAAGAGATCACTAAAACCAACTACAAATAAACAGTTGAAAAGAATGAATAGTAAGATCTAGTGAATATAAAACAAGTCACTGACTCAACAGAAATAAGGACCTACACTTCTTGAGTTATCAGAAAGTTTGGATGAGAAATGAGAACTTACTTCGAAAGCTCTTGGGCTTTAGTCTCTAGTTCTGCGTCTTTATGAGCCAGATCTTTCGCCATCGCAGTTATTATCCTCTTGGCCTTGTCTCTTACCTCAGAGATCTCATTCTCTACAATTGTTCTCACTATGTTCTGAACCTCCTCGTGCTGGTTCAGTTTGCTCAGCATTTGAATGAGTTTGTCCTGCAGTTTTTTCCAACAATCATCTCTGGAGTCTTGATCTTGTTCTTCTATCCTACCCTGCTGATGATTCAGAACATTCAGCTCTTCCAGGAGCTCAGAGTTGCTTTTTATTTGGGCCACAACAACCTTTTGAGCTTCATAACAGCTCAGGAGACTTTGGTACTCCTTTGCCTGTGCATCACGCTCATATTGAAGCTGACTGCAGAGTTCCTCCAGCTGGCACATGTTTGCTCTGGTCTGGCTGACCTCTTGCTCCAGGTCATTGATCTGTCGGCTCTTCTCATGAGACAACTCCACCATCCTCTCACATTCAGCCTGTGTTTTGTCATGTGAGAGCTGGCGGGCACTGAGTTCCTGACGCAAGTGATTCGAAAGCTCTATTACTTAATTCATAGATTCTTCGTCTTTATGAGCCAGATCTTTCTCCATTGCAGTTATTCTCCTCTTGGCCTTGTCTCTTACCTCAGAGATCTCATTCTCTACAATTGTTCTCACTATGTTCTGAACCTCCTCGTGCTGGTTCAGTTTGCTCAGCGTTTGAATGAGTTTGTCCTGTAGTTTTTTCCAACAATCATCTCTGGAGTCTTGATCTTGTTCTTCTATCCTACCCTGCTGATGATTCAGAACATTCAGCTCTTCCAGGAGCTCAGAGTTGCTTTTTATTTCGGCCACAACAACCTTTTGAGCTTCATAACAGCTCAGGAGACTTTGGTACTCCTTTGCCTGTGCATCACGCTCATATTGAAGCTGACTGCAGAGTTCCTCCAGCTGGCACATGTTTGCTCTGGTCTGGCTGACCTCTTGCTCCAGGTCATTGATCTGTCGGCTCTTCTCATGAGACAACTCCACCATCCTCTCACATTCAGCCTGTGTTTTGTCATGTGAGAGCTGGCGGGCTCTGAGTTCCTGACGCAAATTATCTGCCTCCGTCATTAAGGATTCAATAGATTTGGACTGACTGCTATACTCTGCTTGATGTCCCTTAATCAAGGTTTTGGCTGCATCGAGTTCTTCTGAAAGCTCATTGGCAATCTTTGTCTGAGTGCTCAATTCCATCTGGAGAGTTTTGAGCTTTGAGCTCATCTCACTGGCCGCTTGCTGCAGTACATGTAGATCATTGGCAAGAGCCTTGTTCTCATTTGTGACTTTGTTGACCTCTGCTCTCTCCATCTCCACAGTAGCTTCATGTGCATGAGTCTGCTCTGCCAATCTATCAGAGAGATCACACACTTTTTTCTCAAGTGAACAGCACTCAAGTTTAAGTTCATTCAGCTGCTCATCTTTCATTTTCAGTTCTTGCAGAAGCTGTTGAGTTTCTTGACATGTCATTTCCTCCCCTCTAGGTTCACCATCTTCATTCAGCATACACTTACAGTTGTTTCTGAAATTTTGGATTTCTTCTTTGATATTATTAATTAAGGCCTGCTGTACATTGGGAAAGAAAGAAAAAAAAACATCAATACAGTCCAAATGTATAACTAAATGTATAAGTAAAATAAGCCTACTATGAGCTACTTTCATGGTGTTTTTAAAGGGGTCATATGATGCTTTTTTAAAGATCATTATTTTGTGTATTTGGTGTAACAGAATATGTTGACATGCTCTAATGTTAAAAAAGCACATTATTTTTCAAATACTGTACATTATTGTAGGTCCTATATGCCCCGCCTTCTTTGTTTGCGTGCACATTTGGGTGGCATTATGCTAATATTTCCACATAGTGAGGTAGATATGTGGGGGCGTGTTAGAACGAGCCGTTTTAGGGGGGCGTGGCAGAGTCTTAACTTTGATAAAGAATATCTCTTTGGTTTTGAGACTTCAGTCTTTGCAACTTCAGGGATCTTATCTATGCACAATCAGCTTGTAACACTCCAAAAAAGAAAGGAAAACTTGAAATCGCATCATATGACCCCTTTAATGTCCTTTTTGGATTTTGATGTACTCATCACGATAAACCCTTGTTTGCTGAAAAGACTTGTGGCAAGACACTTAAATTCTCCTTTTGTGTTCACAAAAAAACCAAAAAACTAACAATATACAGGTTTGAAATTAAATAAGTTAATGACAGAATAAATTTTCAATCAGTCTCACTTGTAGATCACCACTCTTAATCACCATCACATTCTTTGGTGTTCATATCTCTGAGGATCTTTCCTGGACCCTCAATACCTCCACTCTTATCAAAACGGCACATGACGCTAAGGAAAGCTCACCTGTCCCCCCCACATCCTGTTGAAATTTTACCACTGCACTATTGAGAGCATCCTAACAAACTGCATCACAGTGTGGTACGGCAACTGCACTGTCTCAGACCAGAAAGCCCTTCAGCAACTGCCCAATACATCACAGGTGTTCAGCTACTCTCCATCAAAGACATTCACCACATACGCTGCCTAAAGAAGGTGAGAAGCATTATCAAATACTCCTCTCACCCCAGCCACAGACTGTTTACTCCACTCCCATCTGGGAGATGTTATAGGAGTCTTCGCTGCCGCACCAGCAGACTCAGGAACCGTTTCTTTCCCTCAGCTGTAGGGATGCACAATATTAGATTTTTGCCAATATCCGGCAACTCATTTTGGCTCGATAGCCATTATATATTTCCTTTTGTTTTGAAACAACACCAACTCTCTCCTGTGCAGAAATTATAAACAAATTATTTTGAATTTTGGTTAGTTTTGAGCAAAAACTTATTTCTTAGAACTAATAAACTTTATCAAAGTTTTTTTAATGAGTATATTGAAAGCTTTGAAAATAACTATAATAAAATCAATCTCTGCTGTTTTTTTTGTTATTTTTTTACCTTAACATTTTATTTGTGTATTTAACATTAATAGATGGTCTAAAGCAAAAGAGCTTTAAAAATTCTAAAAATATTTTAGAGCTCCTTGTATTTAAGTTTTCATAGTCCATTTGAAAAAAATATATTACATATGAATTAATAAATCTGTATATATTAAATTATTTAATAGCCTATGCAAGTGTCATGTTCGTGATTTTTATTCGGGTAAGCTATAGTTTCTGACCTTTAAATCAAAACAGACTTGTGATTTTATGACATCAATTACTGCTTTATTTATACAGAAACACAAGTATCTTAATGTCATTTGTGTATTTTACTTTCATTTTATTACAAGTAGGCTAACTGCTGCAGGCGACTGTTTACTCTATTGCACACCGGACGTGTCATTCTGTATGTGCATTCTCAAATTAAATGCGGCAATCCAAAACTGTGAATGTAATCATCATACAGGCAAATGTTCGCTTCAAGAATGACCGCACTGCTGATGTGTTCGCTAGCAAACCCTGAGCACATGTGAGCTATTCGTTTTATCGGCTTGGCATACATTTTTTCAAATTGGCCAATGCCGAATGTTTATATTTTAAGCCTTTATCCAACAGGGTCTGGCTGCAGACTTGCACTTGCACTCTCAGACACTTGCGCTTCCGCAATTGACGTCACTTGCAGTCTTTATTTTTTATTTTGTTCTATTTATTGATTTTTTGTTTGTTTGAATCTCTCAACATTTTACTACAGTAGCCAGGTGGTGAAGACAAGAAAAAAATAGAAACTAAATTACAATGTCACTTGCAATCGCCACTTGCACTCTCCGCTACCTGCGACGTCACTTGCAATCCACACAAATCTGCGTGTTGCCAATGGAGACAAGACACTGTGGTGGTGATTTAATGATTAAAACTAATTTAGTACAATAACGTACAGGGTCCGGAGTTGATCCTTTTAATATCACTTAATGCATTTCATAATGCATGTTCATATCTGCTGGTCTGTATATACTTTGCGTCAACAACAAGACATATAGGCTACTGAATTGTCTTTATCGCCTTAGTCCGTAATTATGCCACATTACGCGTTTTGCTGTATGGGAGGACAAGTGGAAGTTTGCGCATTGTGTTCATGGCCATCTATGCCACATTTTGCGGTTTGGGAGGAAAATACTATATACATAATTATTATATTAATAAACTATATATTGAATTTGATATTTTAATAGCATTATTTTCAATACTTTGCATTTTAAAATCAACTTCTAATATCTGTTCAGTAGTGCCTATAACAGATGACAGTTTAAGTTGCAGCTGCTTCTAATTAAGTGATGAAAAGCAGTTGCAAATGTTGTACAAAATAAATATCACCACTACTCATCTTTGCACCAGTAAAACGTGCAACACTGTTTTTCTACCAAATTATATGTAATATTAGCTTATCTAATTATTATATTAATATTTAACTTACATTGGAAAAGTTTCCGTAACCTCTCGAGAGATCTCTGCAAAAATCTTACGATTTATTCCAAAACATGATGCATGATGGGATACACTAAACCTTGAATAGCGCTCCGGAGCGGTATTCAAGAAAGTGGGGATTTAGTGTGTGTTAAGGGGCACTGTTCTTTGGCGTTTTGAAGACCTGGGCCAGTCTTGCGCACTTACTTCCTGTCGCGCGCACGCGCTCTCAAGTGGCCAAGACTGCAAGTGTGGGTATTTGGACAAGGCATGAGAGTGCAAGTGCAAGTCTGCAGCCAGACCCTTCTCCCTTTATCAGCTGATTCCAATAACGTACCGATAATATCGGGCATCCCTACTCAGCTGTTAGCTTCTCGGATACTGTCTATATGAACGTGCAATGGGAGTCAAGCCCATATTCCTGACCAGTTACCATAGCGACAGTGACCAAAGTAATATCAAAGATGGCGACATCCATAAAACTGAAAGTCTTATCACTTTCTGACATGACAAAAGTCCAATCGAGCCGCAAATTAATCTGTCAAATCTTCATTAACTGACAGCAGCTTTTATATTTGGGTGGAGAGCGGAGTATTTGAGCCGCACGCAGAACACAAAACTGACGGGAGCGGCTCCGGTGGAGACTGGATCCAAAACGCTCAGATGACACACAGCTCATTTCTCCGTCACTGTAAGTTATTGAAACCATGAAAACACGATTCCTGACCAGTTACCATAGCGACAGTGACCAAAGTAATATCAAAGATGGCGACATCCATAAAACTGAAAGTCTTATCACTTTCTGACATGACAAAAGTCCAATCGAGCCGCAAATTAATCTGTCAAATCTTCATTAACTGACAGCAGCTTTTATATTTGGGTGGAGAGCGGAGTATTTGAGCCGCACGCAGAACACAAAACTGACGGGAGCGGCTCCGGTGGAGACTGGATCCAAAACGTTCAGATGACACACAGCTCATTTCTCCGTCACTGTAAGTTATTGAAACCATGAAAACACACAACACACAGTAGACTCGCGTTTGTGCAGCAGAGTGGCTCTCTCTCACACTGTATGACAGACAACTAGTTGTCCAGTCCGGTTCTGTTCACACAGCGCGTTTTCCGAGAATGCGGTTTTTACAATTTAAAAAAAACTTTGTTTACTTTATTTTTATACCAGTGTTACAAATGAGGACGTCCCCAAAGGGAGGTTTTGGGAGATTTTGTCAGGTTTAGCTCACTTTTGGGTACAAATTTGTCCCCAAAATATGGTTAAGTAGGTACACACACACACACACACATATATATTATATTCATTTAAATGCATATTGCTGTTTGCACTTCTGGTTAGATGCTAACTGCATTTCATTGGCTCTGTACTTGTACTCTGCACAATGACAAAGTTGAATCTAATCTATTTTTATTGAGCAAGGGTGCATTAAATAAATGCTATTATTTAGAACATCTATTCATTAAATAATCTGAAGAAAAAAAATCATGATTTCTACAAAAATATTAAGCATCACAACTGGTTTAAACATTGATAATAACAGGGCTTGCGAAAATCGCTAGCCCAACATCCCTGGGCTATTGTGTTTTACAGTCAGGCTACCACAATGTATCACCACCCTGCCCAATGGAGCTATCTTGTGAAGTAAAATCCCTTCCTTGGTTTGCATAGTTCACTCACTTGTAGGGGTGAAACTGATAATAACTGATCATTTGCACTTGTTTCCAAGTCTTGCCAATTTAAACATTCAAGTGTTTTAAACCATTCAAGAGCAAGAAGAGGCGAAAGAGAGCTCACAGATTTGTTATTTGTTCTGCTGTTATTTGTGCACACAGAGAGTTGCATTTCAACGTGCTTGAACGGACAAATACACACAAAATTATCTTAAAATACCAGTCTCTGCAAGTATTCTCTTAAGCCTGGAACACAGCAAGCCGACGGCCGGCCGTTGGGCAGTTTTTGTTCGTCGGCCGACTAAGTTTTCTCAGTGTGTTCCGCACCGTCGGCTAAAGTTGGTCCTCGTCAGCTTTTTTCCGACCGATTCAACATGTTGAATCGGTGTCGGAGCTCGTCGGTCAGTCGACAACATCTGATCATTCTGATTGCCTGTTCAGCTGGCGAACCAGTGCACGAGAAAAAACGCAGAACAGATGTGCTACTTGGCCGTCAAGTGTCGTGTCGGCTTGGTGTGTCAGGGCAACTTTGGACCCAGACGCTGCCGACGTGAGCCGACCCCGCATTCTGCTTTCGTCGCCACTAGTTCGTTGGTGTCGGCTTGGTGTTTTCCGGGCTTTAAACAGTCAGTTATGTCTTCAATGAAGTGAACGTAAACCGAAAGAACAGGGCCTGAATTTCGTTTTAGGAATTCCACACCTTTAGTTGGCTCTTATGGGGGGATTTTTTAATTTGAGACATATTTTTAAACTAAAGTCATCCAACCTAAATGTTTCGTCACCCAGTGTATTTGTGTTTTACAATTTATAATGTTGTTGATTCATATTTATATTGTGAGGAAGATACTTAAAAATAACTTTGATTTCAAACTCTGAATTGAATTTATTTTAACTATAAAAGACAAGTAAACAGTCAGTAAAAAAATAAGAATAGATAAATGACAAGCAATGGCACAAACAAATACAATAACAAGATACAACTAAAATTAACTCTGCTTTAAGTTTGTCAGGTAGGTATAACAGTAATATTCAGGTACCAAAATACCACATAAACTGAATAATCTATTTAACTTGATTTAGTCTTCAATGTATAAATAAACATTAATGACAGACAGCAGCAGGTTTATTTAGGTTGCTGTCTCTTTTAAGACCTCATGCACGGATCTTACTGTTACATGTACGTTTTGTTTCTCAACTGTTTACATTCATTTAATAGCCTATATACTGACAATGTTTAGTTTAAATCAACTGATTACGTGAATACTCATCAAGACTGGCATTTTGACATAATTTTGTATGTATAGACCAATTTGGAGTAGATGTCACAGTTATGTATTGTTGTGCCTTTGGATGTCAGAATCGGAATGCAAATAATTTTTATAGAATACTGTCGTCAAAGACACCATTTGAAGCTAAACGCAGACATTTAAACGGACAGATTATGGATGAAACCTGCTATGATTACCCTACTTTTAAAGCATAAATTTGATTTAAACAATAGGTCTACATAATATTCACATATGCAGTTCATAGGGGACATATTGTATTAGCCCTGCAGTTACAGCATGAAATAGCCTACTATTTAAACCTATAACATTTACCTATTTTATCTCACAATTTTGACTTTTTTTTTAACACAACAATTGCAAGTTTGTCAATTCTGAGGGGAAAAAAAGCCAGACGTGTGGGATTATAAGTGTGGGATTCTGAGCCGAGGGGAAAAGAGAGAATGATGAGATCCGAGTAATCTCGGAATTGCGAGAAAAAAGTCAGAATTTTGAAATATAAACTCAAAATGACCTTTTTTATTCTTTTATTCCATGGTTTCAATAGACTGCTACTTTAAAACTGTCATTTTCTGCCACCAAATAGGCTCCGCCCACAAAAAACATCTTCACTGTTTGCAAACACCAAATTGGTCTATTTGGCCGTTTACACGCAATAAGGTGCAACACGACTTCATTCTGTAGTTGTGCGCTCTCAGATGCGGCTCTATGTGCGCGTGTGAGGGTTCTCGCAGAGAGCGCACAAATACTGAATTGAGTGCTTGAATGTTTAAAATTGTAAGACTCAAAAGCACATGCAAATGATGCATTCCGTCATCTGTCCCAAGCGTCTTTCACACTGAAATATTTGCGGGAATTTCCCATGTTACAAGCGCTGAAACTACAGGAATCAGTAGAATGATGCATAATCCTACGCCGAAATTCAAGCCCTGAAGAAATTGGATGTGTATTGGTTCCATGCATTTGGTCTTAAAGGGACAGCAGCCTATAAAAACCTCTCTGTGTCCTTAATGTTAATCAAACAACAAAACACAGCTTTAACAAAGATTAATCTATATTTAATTTATACAGTGAACACTAAGCAGTGTTATTTCACACTTAATTATTACATTTCTGTGCCTAAAAACTAATGTTAGATCTTACTTTATTTGTAGCTTTGTTTTATTTTATCTATGCTTGCAATTTGTGTATTTTTTTTTTAATTCATATTTTATTACTGACCGTTCACTTGTCTTTAATCATGTTTGCCCTTTATTAGTTATGCTATTATCCGATCTGTGACTCAATACACAAAATATTATCTGAACCATATGATTTGTGATCCATTACACCCCTACAATCTTGACTTGTTATTTGAAGAAAAAATAAAACCACTGAAGTTTTCGATCATGCTAATTTGTTCACAATGAAGTTAAGCCACTATATTTTTTATCTGGGCTAGTTAAATTAATTTTGGTATACAAAAATCTGAAGATACCAGGGTTTTTGAAATTTTGCGAGCCCTGAATAATAATGTTTTTGAGCACCAAATCAGCATATTATAATTATTTCTGAAGTATCAGGTGACATTGAAATCTGGAATAACGGCTGCCGAAAATTCAGCTTAGTGATCACAAGAGTACATTACATTTTATAATACATTAAAAAAAGAACATAGTTATCTACAATTGTAATAATATTTCATAATATTACTTTTGTACTGTATTTTTGATCATGTAAATAAAGCCTTGTGAAACTACTTTTGCACAGTAATGTAATATAAACTTACATCTTTAGTAGCTGCCTCCACATTTTGGTCCAAAGCAGTCTGTAATGTCGAGATCATGCCATTTTTCTCCTGACAGACTGACATAAGTTCCTGACATCTAAGTTTCTTGTTTTCACAATTCTAAAAAAGACAAACAAACAAAGATCAACACAACAGAAGCCAGGTAGCCCATGTAAACAATCTACTGACAATAACCTTAGACATTTAAAAGAAAACTTAAGTTCAGATTACTCTATTTGCTTGGAGAAGCTGGTAATCTGATTCCTGCATTTGAACACACATTGCTTCAAACTCTGAAAAGAGATTATATAATTAGACATATGTCATAAAACACTGAGTTTTTCCCCCTTCATGGTAATTGAACACACCTATAGTTTTAAGACTGAGAAGTTGTTGGCTTTTGAGAAGCTCCTCTCTCATCTCCTCCAGCTGTGTCCTCAAATCACTGATTGTTCTGGGTGATTCAGGGACATTTGTCAGGCAAATCTGTACTGCCTCTGCATCTCCCTTTATCTTAGCTGGATCATCTCGCATTGCCTCGATCATGCTGTCCAAATGCTCAATCTTAGCCTCCTAGAAGGATACGGAGAAGGAAAAAAAAGATTATATATTTCTATGTCATTTCAATGTCATTGTGTTAAATGTGTGCCTTGATACAGATATGGTAGAATTCCCTACTTTTCCCTTGTACCTATAAAATGCATCTCGATCTATACACATCAATCTATCTACAGTCATAAAATCCTGCCATTAACTATTAAAACCCACTTAATTAGGTCCATCAGGTTTGAGGATTATAATGAAGCTAAAAAGGACCAGTCCCTGAACCAAAAGAAGACAACAGAAATAACAGCTATATTCTCACAGGCTTTTAACAGCAGACACAAACGGCACTTGATTTTGTCCCTATTTATTTTTCTGATTAGATGAAACCCTCTGCAATTACCTTTGCAGCATTCTCGTCAGTGCTAACAGCGGCCATTTCACCAATAGTTCTGTTGACCAGATTCTTCAGTATCTCTAGCCTTCTTTCCTCAACAATTTCTTTCGCTCTTTGGAGACGGTCACTGAAACATTGAAAAAAGCAACATATATTAGCGCATCTTAAATAAACACTAAAAATGAAATGCACCCGCTGACAGTACCACAATGTCTGCACTGTTATAGTGTCCGATTCACTAAAAGAATTATGCAAATAAAAGAGCGGCACAAACATGGCCAAAAAAAAATAAAAATAAAAAACAAATTTGTGCTGAACGTAGTGTTGTCACGATACCAAAATGTTTACTTTGATATGATACCTGACTAAAAAATCTCACTATTTCTGAACTGATACCATGACAAAAATGTATAAAAAAAATAAATAAAAAAAAGAAAGAAATCTCTCACTTGACCAGTGTTCCTCCCCCTTAAAAAAATAAATAAATAAAACATGCCAGTGCCACCTCACAGGCCTATGGTGAGCAACTACCTGTCTATGACTAAGATACAGCCGAGCCTACAGGTATGTATAGATCTTTGCAACATTAGTAAGTTAGCTTAGGGCATGAGCTAGGAAATATGACCAAAATATTATTCAACGCTAGAAGTAATTTTATTTCACAATAACAATTTATATCATGATAGTAATTTTTGTTATTAATAATAAGAACATAGACGCAAGTAAGAAACAAAAGGACAAATACAATAAAACAAAGACACAAATGAAATAAACTGTTTTTAGGGACAGTAGGTCTATTTAACAGTCGCATTCAAGAAAGAGATGATACAGAAATTGAATAAAGTAATCAAAATGTAAAAGTAAAGCACTGTATAGTCTTCACTGTATGAATGAAACGTTCATACATTTATCCTTATTAAAGCTAGTAAAGTTAGTCAGGATTAGTGAGTGATTTTCTATTTTTCTTGATTAACATTGTAGAGACAGACAGCAGCAGGAATATTAGTTTGCTGTCACTTTTAAGAGCTGCACGCACACCAATTTATTGATACACACGCGTTTTCTTTCTCAACTTTTTACGTTCATTTCAGCATTTTAACTTAATTGTGTGTGTATTTGACCACTGAAGTGCAGTAACTGCTGAAAGAGATCTCAATTTGCGATCGCAAGAGAAAGGACGTCCGTGCACGTGCTTCGGGTGTGTAATAGCGCATGAGTTCTTTTTCTTCGAGGTTTATAATGCTTAATAATTCTTTTTAACATCAAGCACGTCCTGCGCTTTATTTTCTCATTCATGCATGTTTCTTATACACTCCTAAATTGTCGATAACTTTAAGCAGTGCTGTGTTGCGCGGATATATAAAGTTCATGCACGGAGCTGAAGCAGAGCGCTGAACACACACTGTCCTGCTGTCGCATGTCGACACAACTCAGGAAATACAGTTCTTATTAAAACGCTGTCATTCTTAAAGTACCAGTACTAGTAAAATGAGGAATCGTACCGTTTTTAAAAGCGGGGTATCGCGATACCTTTTTAGTACAGGTATATATATATATGTATATATAGTGCAACACTAGCTGAACGCAATTAGCACAGTGATATTCCCTAACTGCCAGGCTGTACAGCATCAGTCCACCACTATGATCTGTGATAAAACACAGTGTTTGACTTACTTGTAGTCTTTTTCCATGTTAGAAAACAGCTCCATGAACTTCCTGACTTCCTCATGAATACGAGATTCCATAGTTAATTTTTCAGACTCCTCTTTGGACAGCTTCTCTTTAAACTCTTCAATTTTCACCTGAAGCTGTGTCAAATGTATCATATTAGGATATCATATAGTCTAAAATAACATTGAAAACCAAAACATGCATTCATTAAAACGGAAAATACCTCAAACAGCTCTCGACTTTCCACAGTCTCTAGGACAATGTTGTCCTCCATGCTCTTATCGTCACTCTCCTCATCGTCCTCCTCACCCATTTCTTCATCATCTTTGTCCTCCTGCATGTCCTCTCGGTTCATCTCCCAGCCCATGAGCGAGCTTCTCCTGGTCCAATCCTTCTTGTCAGCATTATTGATTATCATGGACACATTTCTGTCAGACCTCTTGACAGCAATGCTAGGAGCTGGTTTAGGGTTGAGGACCACCACCTATAAAGGCAAAACGTAAAACAACAAAATTAATAAATAGCAAACAGAGTAAAAATGCCTGATAATTCAATATCAAATAAAGGTTCCTGCAAACCTTCTGAGCCAATGCTGAGAACTTGAGGACATTCAGGGTTTCATCATACACTGAGGCACACTGGTTTATGTTAATGATCATGCAGACCTTTCCACGGCCACAGAAAAAACCCTGCAAATAATGTGTGAGCTTGCTCTCCCTGAAGGGGATGTGCTGATGAATCCTGTGCAAAAAGACATATTAGTTGAGTTCTAAGTTCCACTTTCAATAGGAAATTTAAAGGACCAATGAAATAGAAGATAAATGCAACTAATGCAGCCTACAAATTAACATTTTCTCACTTGGGTTGCGTTTGGTTGAGCCTCAGAGCATTGATGCATTTCCCTAGCGTTAACAAGGATGTGTTGATGTTTCCAGCTTCTTTTAAGCGGTCTCCTTGGTTCTGAGTCTTTGCACATCGCTCAGATCCAGCCAAATCACATAATGACAACCTTTGAAAATAAATAAATTAGTGAATAAATCAATGATTCCATGTTAAAACACATTGGAATTGAGGTCACCTACTCGCTAATTGTCTGAACATGAGGAACACCCACATCTTCAATCCGCAAGATCCGAATGGAAAATATACTGTGGCTATAGAGAAAATGTATGTTATTTAATTTCAAAACTTAATAAAATGATCAAGTTAAATATTAATGCTAAACTGTTTTAAAATGAAGCACCTTCTGCTAGAGACATTGTTGAGCTTGGTGGATGAAGAACTTTGATTTTTCATTCCGATTTTCACAACTTTTAATGCTTCCTCTGCACTGTTAACTTGAACCCATTTTTGATCTGGAGGAAAGAAATATTCAGACAATGTATAAATAACCAAAGATGTATAATCATAAAAATTATATGCTGATACTTGATACTTGATGCATAAACTATAGAGGTGTCCAATATATATTGTCTGTGATAATATCATAACTGTTGTTTAACGATATGCGATTTGACATCGAGTATATCGCAAAAACCAAACAAAAACATACCCAGAGAGTGCATGCATAGAGTGATGTAAGTTAGACTACTGCTCGTGCGCATTTAGAGTTCACGTTTAGATTAAAATACATTCAGAATTCCCCCTAAATTCAATTTTAGGGGGGCAAAAATGCCCTTGTATGACTTTTATATCTTTTATATTTATATCATTTGATATAGTTAATAACACACAAAGAGTTTTTGTCCAAATATCAGCATGATTGCAAATTTGATATTGATTTCATAAAACAGTTCAATAAACAAGAAGTTATTATTAATTGACTTCGAACGAATCGGTTGAATGAATGACTCAGTGACCACATTTACATGAACATCAGTAATCTAATTATTTAACTTATTCTAAATAAGCCAATATTGCGATTATGGTGTTTACATGAATTGCTTTTAGAATATTCCTTTCATGTTCCCGTTTTACATGTTATAGTACATAGTTCGATTAATGGCACACGACATTACGTCCCCACGTGACGCCATCCAAGATGCACGTACAAATAATTAACTGCACTTGAAGCTTTCATAAAATTGAAAATGAAACACTCAAAAATGTACATGGCATCATCACGAAAACGAACAATATGTTTATACGTGAAATTCCGGAGGGGACGTCGGATGCCGTCACGTGGGGACGTAATGACGTGTGCCATTAATCGAACTATGTACTATAACATGTAAAACGGGAACATGAAATTAATATTCTAAAAGTAACTCATGTAAACACCATAATCATAACATTGGCTTATTTAGAATAAGGTAAATAATTAGATTACTGATGTCCATGTAAACGTAGTCACTGACTCACTCAGTGATTTGCCACCACCTACTGGCGATATAAAGATATAAAAGTTTATATTTAAAGCAGGGATGGGCAACTGGCGGCCCGCGGGCCATTTTTAGTCCGGCCCGCTGGATTATATTATACGGATGATCAATTTTGAAACATTTGAAAAGTAAGTCAGGTAAAGATTGCTTTCAGTTTATAATGTTAATATTGTCTCCAAACAGGAAAGGTCGCTAGTTTTCAACCGCTCACCTATTAATACAGCGCAGTAGGATGTGCACTCTAACGTAAACAGTTACTAACATTAGCAAATTAAAAATGAAAAACTGAACATGAAAACAGTATTTTCCACTCAAGATAGTAAACAGATTATCTTTTTATCAAGTTCAAGGGGATACCCATATGTTTGGAAATCTTTTTTTTTTTT
>NW_015644618.1:613208-615258 GCF_001515625.1 Sinocyclocheilus rhinocerous | reverse complement strand
TGTTAACAACTGTTTATTGAATTTTCTTCTGGGAATAGTAATATAAAACAAACAGCAACTGTGTAAATTTAGAACCCACCCCAACCCTGGTAGACTTAAAATAAGAATAATAAGAATAATAAGAATAAAAAATAAAAAAAGAATAATCATAAAATAAAAATATGTATATATTAAAAAATAAAATAAAACAAATAATAATACAAATAAATAAATGAATAATAATAGATAAATAAATAGCAATAAAATAATTTTTACAAAGATTTTAGAAAAGCTGACACAACATTAAAAGCTGAATGCCATAAATGTACAGTTTTCACATTAGATCCATGTATACGAGAAGTTGAAAAGTTCCATCGAGATAATGTCCAACAAATTCTCAGTCCAGGTTCACCGAAAATAAAACATGCACATCCTCATTTAGATCCTTAGCCCAAACAGTTGTAATAGATAAAGGTTTGTATGAATGCTCAAGAAGAAACAGATAGATACCTGAAGCAGAGGATGGAGATTCCTCAGAGGGAAGGATTAGTTTGCGCAAAGAGTGAATAGGCAGTTGAGAGTTCCAAGGCACCCCATATGCCCATAGGGCCGATCTAATACGCAAATACATAAAAAAGGAGGTGCCTGGCAGATTATATTGAGTTTTAAGATTCTGAAAGGATTTTAAACCACTATCATCATAAATATCTCCCAGTGTGTTTACTTTATTATGAGTCATATTAATGAAAATAAATACAATTATATCGGCTTTATATTGGCCATCGGCCACCCTGCTTTCCAAGATATCGGCATCGGCTGTCAAAAAAACAGTATTGGTCGACCACTACTGATTTCACTGAATAAATATGAGCGCTGGACGTTTCAAAGTCAGGCGCCGCTGCTTTGTGTACTGTCGTTACCGGGGAAACCGCTATATTCTGCTGTTCCAAAAGGGAAACCTAACCTGCTGGCAGAGAATGAATTTGCTTTTTCAACAAGCTCGTCTGCTATTTTTGCTACATATTTTTAAATGTGAATCAGTGGATCTACAAGAAGCTAATGCATTATAAAAATCTAAACAATTAAGACACTAAGATATATGTAATTTAATATAATAATTGATTGATCATTGTTTAAATTAATATAATAATTGATACCTTTGACTCAGGAGTACTGCCTGACAAAAGATTATTATTGTGGAAAATAGGCGAGTGCCTATGCCATATTGTAACTAGTTGTGAACGTCTTTCAACATCCCTCCATGTGGAGAGAAGGTGGGTTACAATGGGACCAAACCGAGATTTACACTGTCTAAGCAGAACCCCCGAAAATACAAGATGCTTCAATTTATACGGATAAACAACAGATTCCTCAATTGATCAAACCAGACTGATAAAGGGCAGAGGGAATCCATGTAATCTACATCGTTGTAAGGTAGTCAGTTTAATACGAGGACGTTTCCAATCCCATATATACCGTGAAACACATGCATCAAGTTTGTTCCAGTAGCCAACCGGTGGGGAGAGAGGAATCATGGAAGAAAATAAATTAATACGTGGGAGAACATTCATTTTAATCACCGATATACGAGCCTGAAAAGAAGTAGGAAGACGAGACCAGTTTTCCAAATTTGAGGATACTTTGGCTAGAATACTATTATAGTTTTTTGAGACGATTTCCTGGAGGGAAGGTAAAGCATCTATCCCCAAGTACTTAAAGTTTTGAACCAATGGAATAGATATAGAAAGGGACATGGAATCAATTTTAAAATTGAGGGGAAGTAAACATGACTTACTCCAATTAATTTTAAATCCAGAGAGAGATCCAAAATGGTCAAATAAATTCAACACATGAGGAATAGAATGCGACGGCTTCTCCAAAAACAATAAGATATCATCAGCAAACAAAGAAATATGATGATGAGTATTCCGTATAATTATGGGAGAAATAATTTCAGATTGTCAGACTGCTTGAGCTAAGGGTTCCAAGGATAGGGCAAATAACAGAGGAGAAAGCGGCAACCCTGATGAGTACCTCGATGTATAAAGAATGGGTTAGAGCAAACAGAACC
>NW_015644618.1:612020-612670 GCF_001515625.1 Sinocyclocheilus rhinocerous | reverse complement strand
TTCTGCAGTTCCGAAAGTGACACCTGCTGGCAGAGAACGAATTTGCTTTTTCAACAAGCTCGTCTGCTATTTTTGCTACATATTTTTAAATGTGAATCAGTGGATCTACAAGAAGCTAATGCATTATAAAAATCTAAACAATTAAGACACTAAGATATATGTAATTTAATATAATAATTGATTGATCATTGTTTAAATTAATATAATAATTGATACCTTTGACTCATTCCTTTTCTTAAAAATTGTTTAAAGAATGAAATGTGAAGTTTAGGTCTTAAAAAGTTATTTAAAGGTCTTAAATTTGATTTTAAAAATCCTGCAGATACCCGGTTATACTATGGTACCATTTGGAGTAAATATTTTTTTTAATAAGCCCTTTTTAACTGTCCTCTTAGGTTGTTTTGAAAAAAGTTCTGTAGGCCACTAATAAAAAGTAAGACCTCTGTACATTTGTTTGTTGCAAATTTACAGACAATGCAATTAAGATGTTTACATTGGCTTGTTGGGGTAATATTGCTGTCAACTGACAACAAAGTTTTCCTTCTGAATTAGCATAACTGCACAAGTCTTATAGTTAATAATATCTTTAAAAACAAATTACATTAATTATACTTTGATTTCCTTCAATAAAAAGGAAATTGAGTAAGACG
>NW_015644618.1:605846-610467 GCF_001515625.1 Sinocyclocheilus rhinocerous | reverse complement strand
TGAAACACATGCATCAAGTTTGTTCCAGTAGCCAACCGGTGGGGAGAGAGGAATCATGGAAGAAAAGAAATGAATACGTG
Organism: Sinocyclocheilus rhinocerous; assembly: GCF_001515625.1. Taxonomy (NCBI): domain Eukaryota; kingdom Metazoa; phylum Chordata; class Actinopteri; order Cypriniformes; family Cyprinidae; genus Sinocyclocheilus; species Sinocyclocheilus rhinocerous. The sequence continues at coordinate 610,387 of NW_015644618.1, read as the reverse complement.
GGAGAACATTCATTTTAATCACCAATATACGAGCCTGAAAAGAAGTAGGAAGACGAGACCAATTTTCCAAATCTGAGGATACTTTGGCTAGAATACTATTATAGTTTTTTTAAACGATTTCCTGGAGGGAAGGTAAAACATCTATCCCCAAGTACTTAAAGTTTTGAACCAATGGAATAGATATAGAAAGGGACATGGAATCAATTTTAAAATTGAGGGGAAGTAAACATGACTTACTCCAATTAATTTTAAATCCAGAGAGAGATCCAAAATGGTCAAATAAATTCAACACATGAGGAATTGAATGCGACTGCTTCTCCAAAAACAATAAGATATCATCAGCAAACAGAGAAATATGATGATGAGTATTCCGTATAATTATGGGACTCTGTACATTTGTTTGTTGCAAATTTACAGACAATGCAATTGAGATGTTTACATTGGCTTGTTGGGGTAATATTGCTGTCAACTGACAACAAAGTTTTCCTTCTGAATTAGCATAACTGCACAAGTCTTATAGTTAATAATATCTTTAAAAACAAATTACATTAATTATACTTTGATTTCCTTCAATAAAAAGGAAATTGAGTAAGACGATGTAAAAGGTGTGTAGACGTGGATTAGTAGGCTAATCTGGCCCCTTGGTATAAATGAGAAAAAATTCTGGCCCTCGTCACAAGAGCAAACAGAACCTGTGAGAACAGTGGCTGCTGGATTGGCGTACAGAACTTTTATCATGTTTGTGAAACTCGATCCTAGACTCAGATGCTGTAGAACCGCCTATAAATAGTTCCATTCTAGCTGGTCGAAAGCTTTCATCGCATCTAGAGATAATACTGGTCAAGGGGAGGACGACATATTCGTTGAATTAATAATATGATATAAACTGCGTATGGAAATCTGTATTTTTATTTAAATCGCCATCACACCACTGCTCACTACAACAACGGGGACTCCAGAGTTGCACTCACCTCAAATTTCAAAGGTAAAATGCATAGTAAACAAAACCTTTTTGCCAAATGCATGACATAAATGTTTGCACTGAACTGGGTTCTTACACCGTGTCTACACCAGATGCGACAGTTGTCGCAACAGCTAAAGTCACAATGCAATTGAGATGTTTACATTGGCTTGTTGGGGTAATATTGCTGTCAACTGACAACAAAGTTTTCCTTCTGAATTAGCATAACTGCACAAGTCTTATAGTTAATAATATCTTTAAAAACAAATTACATTAATTATACTTTGATTTCCTTCAATAAAAAGGAAATTGAGTAAGACAATGTAAAAGGTGTGTGTAGACGTGGATTAGTAGGCTAATCTGGCCCCTTGGTATAAATGAGAAAAAATTCTGGCCCTCGTCACAATCAAAGTTGCCCATCCCTGATTTAAAGTATAGGTTATTTTTCCTTTTTTCCCCCAAAAATCATTTCAAATATCAGTATTCAATGTTTTTTTTTAAACATCAAAACATTATTTGCATTTGTAACTACAGGTTAAATGCATTCATCTCCTGCATTAAACAGTAGGGCTGGGCATCGAGTCTGATACTTTTTAGGCACCAACCGAATTGCCTTGATACAATCGAGTATCGAAAAATGTCTTGTCATTCGGTACCAAATTTCCATACCTAAGGGGTTAATATTGTCAACGTGAGACAGCCGATAAGCATGCAGCATGCTTGATGTGCCTAAAGCAAGTGCTGGTGATTGGCTCTGGCGAGGCATCAAGGAAAAACGCTAGTTCATGGCCGGTTACGCCCAGAGACGTGGCTTATACGTGAGACTGTAGTGTGTAATGCGGCATTCGAGAAGGGTATAGGTGCGTTCGACTTCATGCGGCGCCGCGCAAACCGACATATTCGTTGAATTAATAATATGATATAAACTGCGTATGGAAATCTGTATTTTTATTTAAATCGCCATCACACCACTGCTCACTACAACAACGGGGACTCCAGAGTTGCACTCACCTCAAATTTCAAAGGTAAAATGCATAGTAAACAAAACCTTTTTGCCAAATGCATGACATAAATGTTTGCACTGAACTGGGTTCTTACACCGTGTCTACACCAGATGCGACAGTTGTCGCAACAGCTAAAGTCTGTCTACACTGTACGCGACAAAGAGACCGTTGAAAATCATTTGAAATTTGTGCCAGTACATCATAAATAGAACGCAGCAGCAGTTTACTGTCGGGAATTTGTCGCGCCGCGCCGCATCCAGTGTAGACAACAAAATATGTTCTATTGTATTTTGTCGTGCCGCCCAGCTTGCGTCCGGTGTAGAGACGGTGTTAGGGGGTTCTGCGGGTCCTCAGATTAATTGTTTAAATTTAAGGCCATGAAATCTCTTAAATGGTACAAAAAGTCTTAATTATAAATGGTCTTAAATTTTGGGATGGAAAGACAAGAATTGTTATGTAGATTAATATGTCGATTAAACTTCAAAAGACTTTCTAGTGGTCGACCGATATATCGCCATGGCTGTTTTTCAAATATCGGCATCGGCCGATAAGTTTTTCTGTTTGGCCGATGCGTTCGAGGCGGGACTTTTATTTTGACGGCTCCTGAGCGGCAGCGCCTGAGCACACAGTGCTCACATTCTCCCTCTTGTTCGAGAGCGACTGCAGGAGCGTTGATGACGACACAGCCGTTTCACGATTGGCCAGATTCACCGCATGACAACTATCACGTGTGTTTCGGGTTTATTCTAACCTTTTCAATTCCAATAATAGCCACAAATCTGTGTTTTTAGAACAGTAAAAGCTTTTTTACTGTAGTCGCAATGTTATATTGAGTCACGTTTATCATAAAACACTGATGAAAGCATATATTCCCCCACTTTATCAGTATTTAAATAGTATATATTTACGTTGAACCTTATTCTTGAACAGATGGCGTTGTATTAAGCAGTATATAATCAGTATATCTGTTGCTCATGAAAACGTTTCTGAAACGTCTGTATATTTGACACATATTGCATTTAATTCATTTCATCTGTGATAGAGTACACAAACACTAGTAATAGAAAGGCAAACATTACAATACTTTCTCGTTTGCCGTCAGCATTCAGCAAATACGCATTTACATCATTTAAACAAATCTTTGAATGATTAATGAACATCTAATTTCAAAAACCTTGCAAACTTAGTCGAATCCAGTAGTGAGATCTTGTGACGTGTGCATGTGACCAGCATGATCGCATGTTCTCTGCCTGACTTTCGGTCCATGCAAATTGAATGCTTTAAACATTAAATTTGTGATTCTTACAGAGAATATGTATTTATATAGCATATTTTATTTTAGATCAACTAGAAACAATGTTTAATTTATAAAGTTTTATTTTGAAATGTAAGTCAATAACAATTGGCCGAAGCCAGAGCCAATGGTGATGCGAAGAGACCCCGCCCCATTTTGGAGGTTCTGCCCACTTTTGGAGTTCACGCCCCATTTTGGAGATCTCTGGTCTGCAGTTATACCTACTTGTGGCATTCACGCCATGTGGTAATTACTGTAATTTTGAGAATACAACAAGTGACGTTCTACTTGGAGCTGTTCACACTCTTCAGAACTATCACACTATCATAGCACCTAATGAATCTGACGTGGTACAAGTTGCAGCTCTTAGAAAACACCCAGTTCACAAGTTGTAATTACGAGTTCTACGAGGACGTGAACGCTTTTTACAAGTTGGTATCTCGTAATTACGATATGGCGTGAACACACCTTAAGCATCCCAACCCCCATAGATGTAATGCTATGTTTACACTAGTGTGTTTTCGTTTTAAAATGGCGTTTTAAAATGAAAACGATCCTCATCCATAGTGGTGTTTCCACTGCATTTCAGAAAAGATATCCATCTCTAGGCTGGGCGATTTTGCAAAAAATTTAAATCTCAAATTTTCCGGAATGTTTGACCGATTCTCGATTTTTTCGATTTTTAACTAGTCAACTTGAAAATGCAACTACAACATGATTCAATTTACTTTTTCTTTATTAACCCTCTAGTTAAAGAAAATTATATTCCAAGTGCAGCACACATGAAGTTGTCAACATGATGTAACTGTTAAACAAATCACATGGTAAATATCTTTGCAGAAAAGAAGCAAAAACTACAACTACGTATTGTACAAACTTGTCTTATACATATTATGTGTTCAGAAATAATACGAGGAAAATGCTTTTAAAAAATGTCACGCCAAGGCAAAAGGCAGTAGCTTCCACATTATATACAATATTTGGGTGCTGATCACCATTTACAGCATCATTATAGTAACATCTATATAAAATCTAGTGATAACATATAGTAATGTAATAAAAAAAAAAAATTCTGACCGTAACAACCAGACAAAAAGTTAAACGTGAGTGGATACCGTTTTGCAACCAATTTATCTGCAATGTTCGCTGAAAATAGCTTAACCTTAGAACGACTTGTGGATTGATGTGCAAACCAGCAGGAATAATGCTCAGAATGATTGTGAATTAAACATCTCCGATGATGTTCATTGCAATGTTTTTTATCGAGTTACAAGAAAAGGTA
>NW_015644618.1:599976-605836 GCF_001515625.1 Sinocyclocheilus rhinocerous | reverse complement strand
AGAGCACCGTAACTTAATTTGAGCGATCTAAAACAAAGTCAAAGAGCGGTAACTGATGATACTGTGTTCTGCCTTGGTTTCTCCTGGGCTTTTCTCCAAGTTACTTATACACATGATAAAGGAGGTCATATGTGTCCCAAAATTATCAATAACTTATTTCGACCAAAAACGAAGTTATGGTGTTTTGTCATTGCACGGCAGGACTGCTGTCACCATAGACGGGCGTGGTTTCAGCAACTAGCGCCTCAGCTTCACCCACGTCCCGCCTTTTTGCCCATTTTCGATTATCCGGGAGTGACGCGCTGCCAAGATGGCGGCGGTCGGCTCCGCCCACTTTAGGCTTCAAAAATGCTGTTCTAAACCCTACGAGTGACGTCACGGACACTACGTCCATGTTTTTTTTTACAGTCTATGGCACCGACATGGGGTTGGATCATTATTTTCTCTTTACTGTTATCACCGGCATATTGCCAAAGTGTCTTATTCTAACAGTTGGTAATATTTCTATTCAAAATCGCGATTCCTCGATTTCTAAAAAATAATCTAAAAAAATCGTGGCAAAACAATAAATTAGAATTAATCGATAAAATCGGCAAAATCGCCCAGCCCTACCGTCCACATTTCACAACCGAAAACACATGTTTTGTGACCATTCATGCACACTGTAGCATCGTGCTACAAAAGACAATTTATAAGATTTATACTACATTTTTATTCAAAACTCAGTTTAAACCACCATAGAGTGTTTGTAATAACTTCCGATTGCGATCTAATGTGGGTTTTGGTCATATAATGTTGCTGAAATATGTTATTTGTAGCCTTTTATATCAAGCTAATTGCTACACCTGCTTAGCATTTCTCATGTAAACACACTGTATTGTTATGAAAATAAGGCAGAATCTCATGAAAATCACATTCAAATCATATACTGTTGTAATCATGTGTTTATTAGTTTAATGTTTCATCCGTAAAAATGTTTTTCTGGGTTTCTTATGTATAGAACTGAATGCGAAAGTGTAATGGACGGTCATCCCCGGAGACTGGGCAGGTTATGAATGCATAATATGATGATATGACATATGAGCAGCGAATGAGCTTCCTCTGAGTCATAACAGCGATCGCGGAAGAGAAAACATACCGAGACAGCGCTGGAAGTAGCTAATGCTCATCAGATCATGTAAATATGTGTAAAATGAATAGAAATGATAATTATGTCTAAGCTATACGTTTTAATACAAAAACACAGTAGTGTAAACGTAGTCTAAAAGATGTGGAAAAGATCAAAAGTGTGGCTATATTTCACCAATGCTTGTCTGTTTCCTGAAAAAGCAGACATGCTAATTTTTTTTAAAGGGGTCATATGATGTTGCTAAAAAGAACATTATTTTGTGTATTTGGTGTAATGAAATGTGTTTATGCGGTTTAAGGTTCAAAAAACACATTCTCTCATATTAACTTACAAAACAAGAACTTTGTGACGGTTCCTTTTTTTTTTTTTTTTTCTTTCTGTAATTCAACGGCACGTTGTCAGTTATTCCTTCCTTGTAGGCTATTATTATTATTATTATTATGCAAAAATGAAGTTGACGATGCTGATTAGCCATCTCTGCAGTACAAGAGAAATGCACCTTTCATATAGTCCTAAAGCATTGCAAATGCTGTAGCATGTTCATTATCAGAAAGAGGATTATAGGGCCAAACAATTAAAAAAAAAACATCTCCAGAATAAAGTCATTAGCCTATAATGCGAGATTAAACTCATTAAATATCCAGAAAAATGTAGAAATAAAATATTGAGAATAAAAATAATTAAATTTCGAGAATAAAGTCGTTCATCAGCATCGTCAACTTCATCTTTGCAGACACTGACTCAGAAAACAGTTTAGTAATAAGTAGCCTGAATAAAATATGTTCTAGCTATTTATGCGATCCGCTTGAGCACAGAATAGGCTATAGCCTATAAAATGCTAGTTTAGTATAGTTTAGTTTAAGTTAATTTAATAGTTTAATTAAATATCGTCACAAAGTTCTTGTTTGGCAAAATTAATATAAGCTATTCTGTGTCTTAAGACAAGTTAAGTTAGAAGAATTTCAGGTAGAAGTTCAATAAAACATCTTTATTATATTTCTACGGTAGAGGAGAATAGCCAAACCAAAAAGAAACAAAGAAAACACAATGTAACGTTCATAAAACCGTACTCAATTGAATGCGCACATGTGACTGGGGCTAGTTCCATCTAGTGGTCGCGGATTTTCTTTAGCTCAGCTGCGCGTGGATGGCGCGATCTGTGTGTGTGTGTGTGGATTGGGCAAGGCTAAAACGGCGGAACGAAAGTCTCAAAATTCAAATGAATCAAATAGAATCGACTCAGAAGAGACGTGAATGAATGCACGCGTGTCACCTGATCCACAAATGCACATTTTAATCGCTACATGCACAAATCATGATACTTTAATACAAACTATAACATTTGTATTCACAAATATGTCTCTATTTGAACAAAATGCTGCACATTAATGTAATTCTTAACTCTGCAGACACCGGTTGAAAAGCATTTGTTTCAGTGTAGTGACGCACATTTGCGAAATGGATTAAAAAAAACACGTTTATTAATGAGCTGCAGTTTTATTACATCACGCGCTGGCACAGATGCAGTATATTAACGCCACGGGTCATCAATAGCAGGCAGATTGGTCCTCAATTTGTGTTTCCAACACACTTTTTCACAGCGCGCATCTTGCGCTCAAACTCATCAAAAGTCAACAAGTTCAACAAGCAACAACGACTTATCCAAGTGACCGCTGCAGAACGCACGCGAGAGAGAGAGACGAGGCAGCGCAGATCGCGCGTCTCATAAGTGAGCGGGAATTTACCGAGCGTGGCACTTACGTGAGTTAACACTGTACGCAATACCCGCAACCCCACACCAAGGCCGAAAATTTCACACAAATTTCAGGCCGTGTAGATAGGCAAGCATATATACAAATAATTTAGTAAGCAGAAATCCGAAATTTACCTTAACATATTAAGTTAGAGGAAGATGCGTCTGAATTGATGCTTCTATCCAATCACGTTGATGGATAAAAATAAAATTAAAATAAGCATGTAAGGACCACAAACGGAGGAAAATAGCGGAGTAAAAGTACCGATACATCACTTAAAATGTACTCAAGTAAAAGTAAAAGTACACAATTTTTAAACTACTCAAAAAAGTACAATTACTGATAAGAACTACTTAATTACTGTAACGTGAGTATTTGTAATTCATTACTTCACACCCCTGGTGGTTAGTAAGATACATGTATAAAATGTATGCAGTACATGGATAATTGTGCGTGCATCTATTAATCATTTTGAGTCTAATATCATCCCATAGAGGAGCCCCGTTTGAACACGTTTGAGCAATGAGCGCGCGATGTTTGAAGATTCCGGCTGGGAAAATTGATTATCCAAAAAACCGGTCAGATGACAGCGTTACTGTAGTTAAAGCTAAAGTAGTCTTAATGTGCCGATGAACTGTTTTTCCCTTGTCGGTTCACAGTTTAGCTATAATGCTAATATTTAAATCTGTGTTTCTTTTGGTTCACAGTTAAGATAAGTTCAGCAAGTGTGTTTCTGCATGTTCATTTTAGCTGTAATGTTAGCATTTCATTACCCTTAGCTAAAGTCGTTTAACATCAGCATGTGCGCATCAATTAGCTTTTTGTTAAAGCTAAGTTAGCTTGTCTCTTTGATATATTATCGTGTCTATTATTATTTATATTAACTGCAACTGAGTTGTTGAGCTTAAAGGGTTATGCGTATGCTAAAAGTTTATGCTGAAAGTTTCAGTTAGTCTTGAAATGTAACACTTTTTTCTCTGTTTTAGGTGTTCATGGAGTTCTAATTACAGGATTGTGGGCAAGAATCTCAAACAGGAAATCATTGACCGACATAGTCTTATAGTCTGAGATATTTCAGTTTAAGAGAGAGAAAGTTGGGCAACTGTTGACAGCTTTCACAACAAATCAAGGTTGGTCCATATCCGTTATAGACTTGCATTGCATAGCTTTTAACAGCTTAAGTAATGAAAATCTATCACAAAAAGTTTACAATAGTGGTTGTGTAATGCAATCAAAATTGTGCTTGATTGGTTCTGCTTTCTTGTGATAATTTCTTTGATTTTATTCATCAGTGATTAGGGTTGCAAAGGGGTGGAAAATTTCCGGAAACTTTCCAAAAATCCCTGGAATATTCCCAAAAAATCCTGGAAAGTTTCAAAAATGTCTGGAATATTTCCAAAATTAACTGGAAATTTTCCACCTTTTTGCAACCCTATCAGTGATTCATTTTACTCCCCAACAGACTAAAGAGCCAACTGATACTAGGTCTCTAGTGCTCAGAGGACTTTTACAAAAAGTTTACAATAGTGGTTGTGTAATGCAATCAAAATTGTGCTTGATTGGTTCTGCTTTCTTGTGATAATTTCTTTGATTTTATTCATCAGTGATTAGGGTTGCAAAGGGGTGGAAAATTTCCGGAAACTTTCCAAAAATCCCTGGAATATTCCCAAAAAATCCTGGAAAGTTTCAAAAATGTCTGGAATATTTCCAAAATTAACTGGAAATTTTCCACCTTTTTGCAACCCTATCAGTGATTCATTTTACTCCCCAACAGACTAAAGAGCCAACTGATACTAGGTCTCTAGTGCTCAGAGGACTTTTATCGTCCTTGGCGACAAACCTACAGATTTCTACAAAGTATGCTTTGTGAGTAACCTCTGTTTTCTCTCAGAATATCTAAAAGGACATAAAAACAATAATTTCACCATTAATTGACAGTTCCTGTGTTTTATAAAACCCTCTGAGAATGAAGCCTAAACCATTAACTTATTACAATAGCTCTTTTAGCCTCTTTGGGTGATCTGTTTGCTTAAAGGGTTAGTTCATCTAACATTTGCTCACCCTCATGTTATTACAAACCCTTACGTTTTTAAAAATTTTATTTTTGAAATACAATTTTAAGTATAGTTCACCAAAAATGAAATTTTAAAGTAAAATTTAAACTTTAAAGATTTTTAGCTGAAACTGTGGTCCTTGGTGATGGATATAAAACATTTAATGGAAACTGCCATTTTTGATAGTTAAAAAAAACATGCACAGGCAAAACAAAATGAATACCTGTGGATCCTGACCATACATTGAGGTCTTATGAAGTAAAACAATTGGTCTGAGAAACATCCACAACCTCTGCAAACGGTCCTGAGCGCATTCACAACAGTCTGGAGTGTGAGTTTCCTGCCGCATATAATAATGTATGCGCAGGAGCAAACACACATGAGCAATCTTCTGAAGTTGATTGCACAAGCAAATGATTTTAAATTTTTATATTGGTTGTGGGATCCAAGATAAGTACATGCAAGTACCATTTTGATGATGACCAATACAACACACAATGCTTGCACTCCAGACATTTGTAAACACGCTCGGAACTGTTTGCCGGGGCTGTGGATTAAAGGTAATAATGCTGTAAATAATGTTCAGTTTCTTGCACAGACTGATTGTTTTGCTTCATAAGACCTCAATGCAGGGGCGTAGCCATCATTTCAGAAGTGAGGGGGACAGAAATGTTATATATATATATTAATATAACATATAAACATTACAATATAACATTTCTGTAATCTATATAACCTACCAGTCAACAGTTTTTGAACAGTAAGATTTTTAATGTTTTTAAGAAGTCTCTTCTGTTCACCAAGCCTGCATTTATTTGATCCAAAGTACAGCAAAAGCAGTAATGTTGTGAAATATTTTTATTATTTAAAATAACTGCTTTCTATTTCAATATATTTTAAAATGATTGCTGTGATCAAAACTG
>NW_015644618.1:591945-597715 GCF_001515625.1 Sinocyclocheilus rhinocerous | reverse complement strand
TCTATCTATCTATCTATCTATCTATCTATATCTATCTAAATCTATGCTGATTTAGTTACTCAAAGCAGTAACTAAATCAGCATACTATCATCTCAAAAACATTGCAAGAATTAGATGTTTTGTTTCCAGTCAAGACTTGGAGAAACTTGTTCATGCCTTTATCACTAGCAGGGTGGACTATTGTAATGGTCTCCTCACCGGCCTTCCCAAGAAGACCATTAGACAGCTGCAGCTCATCCAGAACGCTGCTGCCAGAATTCTGACTAGAACCAGAAAATCTGAGCATATTACACCAGTCCTCTAGGTCCTTACACTGGCTTCCAGTTATATTTAGGATTGATTTTAAAGTACTTTTACTCGTTTATAACTCACTCAATGGCCTAGGACCTAAATACATAGCAGATATGTTCACTGAATATAAACCTAACAGACCACTCAGATCATTAGGATCAAGTCAGTTAGAAATACCAAGGGTTCACCCAAAACAAGGGGAGTCTGCTTTTAGTTATTATGCCGCCCGCAGTTGGAATCAGCTTCCAGAAGAGATCAGATGTGCTGAAACATTAGTCACATTTAAATGCAGACTCAAAACTCATCTGTTTAGCTGTGCATTCATTGAATGAGCACTGTGCTATGTCCGAACTGATTGCACTATATTCTACGTATTATCGTTTTCTTAAATTCATTTTAAACTTCTTAAATCAATTGTTTTAATCATTTTCAATGTTTTTAAATTCCTTGTTTTATTGTTGTGATTATTATTATTTTTTTCTTTTATGTAAAGCACTTTGAATTACCATTGTGTATGAAATGTGCTATACAAATAAACTTGCCTTGCCTTGCCTTGCCTTGCCTTGCCTAAAGTCAACTAATTCGGGTTAAGAGCAGTGAACCTCACATACCGACTTGAAACTGTTCATTTTGCACTGAAAACTATTTAAACTTTATTAAAGCTATTTGCACTGACTATTTGCAGTGGCTCAGGAGATGATTCTTTGAATCTGTAAAAATGTCAACAAACTGAAAAAATAAAATCACTTTTTTTTTTAAGGTAATGTAATCACATTACATCAAAAAAAAATTTGGTTTTATTTTTTCAGTTTGTTGTTATTTTAAAACATTTAATAAAATTGGTATTGGAAAAAAGTATTCCTTTTTAATAAAAGTATTAAAAGGTATCGAAGTCAAGGTATCAGTATCAACATTTTTTGAACAATACCCAGCCCTATTAAACAGTCTGTGTAAATGCATCTAAATGCCAATTCAGATGTAGATTCTGTACCTCTCCACTGCAAACACAAATTTTGTTGATACTGATTTAATTTGATTGGTAACAGCCCTATAGTGTCTTACTATTTGAATTTATTGATTACATTTAAGAATTTGACACAAAAGATGATGCATTTAATTAGGTTAGAAAAATGGCCTTTTAATGGTAAAAATTTAAACTAAATTGGTTCATTTCTGTTACTCCAGCAAACTAACCACCAGGGTTTGAATTTCGGAGTAGGATTGTGGGGATTGCGCATAATTCTACTGATTCCCGCAGAAACTGCGCTTGTAATGTGGGAAATTCCTGCAAATATTTCAGCGTGAAAGACGCTCAGGAAAGATGATGGAATGATTATAGTGTTATATTTTAATTTCACAAAGAAATGTGCAGCATTTTGTCCAAGCAATAATAAAAGGACACATTTAATTTATAATTTGTCTTAAATCTAATTTTGTAAAAAAAAATTATAATAATCGTGAATCGAATCGAATCGTGAAATCAAAATCGTGAATCGAATCGAATCGTGAGTTGAGTGAATCGTTACATCCCTACCAAATACGTACAAAATTATGTAAAAAATTATGCCTGTCTTGATGAGTATTCACGTAAACAGTCGATTTATACTAAACATTGTGGTATATTGGCTATTAAATGAATGTAAACAGTTGAGAAACAAAATTATGTAACAGTTAGATCCGTGCATGAGGTCATAAAACTTCTGTCTGTCATTAATGTTTATTTATACATTGAAGACTAACCAGTGTTATTTTAAAGTTAAATAGATTACTTGTATCTTGTTATTGTATTTGTTTGTGCCATTGCTTGTCATTTATCTATTCATATTTTATTACTGACTGTTTACTTGTCTTTTTTAGTTAAAATAAATTCAATTCAGAGTTTGAAATCAAAATAATTTTTAAGAATCTTATATATACACAATATAAATATGAATCAATAACATTATAAATTGTAAAACACAAATACACTGGGTGATGAAACATTTAGGTTGCATGATTGTAGTTTCAAAATATGTGACCCTGCCTGTGAAAACCCAGCTAAAGTCATTTTTTGTGATTTACTGTTTTCTACATAAAATCATCCTTCATAAAGATGTAGAACAAAGATGTAGAATTGTGAAAATATAACCTTTATATCTTTAATACAGAATGAGTAAGGCCATGTCAAAGATTGAAATCATAGTGAAATTAATGGTTGAAATCAAACTTTGATGCTTGTTATCTCATAATTAGATTTTGAGACTTTAGCCTGGATTTCACAGACAGGGTCACATATGTCTAAAAAAATACCCTAACTTCCCCTTCAAATTAAACCCTCCCCCATAAGAGCCAAACGAAACGAAAACGAAAATTCAGGCCCTGTAACCACCGCACAGAATACGAAGAATATCAAAAGCTTTGGGAAGTCCTAAACTTGCCAAAGTACCAGCCCAATAACGTGCTCAGCAAAATATAGTCTAATTATCGTTATCGACAAAATTCTGAATATCGAAAATATCGAGATATCATTTTTTTGTCATTATCGCACACCCTTAATAAACTATTTCTATAAAATGTTTAAATGTAAACCTTTATTTCATTATTATTATTTTAATGATTCATTATTGTATTTTCAACTTAGAAAACAAGTGAATTATTTGGTTACCTTTGACAAAAGCATTGCCTTTAACATCTTGGGCTAGCCGCAAAACAGTCCTTCTGTGAGAGACATTTGGAGCAATATCAAGGAGATCATGGATGTTTTCATTGTAGATTTCACAAAAGGAGACCGCCACATGTGGGCCACATAAGGGCCATCAGCCCTTTACAGAACTCAGCCATATAAGAATACCATATACAGTCCATATATCAGCCACATGTTTTTATTATTTGGCTCTGGGTTGGGTTATGGCACTGTTTAGGTTCAGTTCTGGCTAAAAAGATGTGGACCAGTTTTGGGCCGGCGAACACAAACTAATCTGGGCCACACTTTAGCTGTTGGTATGGGCCAGATCCGTGCCAAAGGAAATTTGCTGATCAAACTACAAACCTAGCATTAGCAATTACCTGACACTTTTGTAAAAAAAAAAAAAAAAACGTTATAAAAATGTATAAAATATGCTGGCACCTGTGATGCTCCTTCTGCTCTCTCTGAAGTCGTGAATGGACGTACACGGAGATAGACCTGCAAATGCTCTTTTTCCAGCAATACTGAGTCCTGTTGAAAACAGAAATCAGTCATTCTTGAGACGTGGGACAAAACAGGTCCAGCAATGGTAACTGCTATTAGCTTTAAAAAATTAAAATATTTTCAATTTTAAATGTCATGAGGGATTAATAATAGAATGTATTTAACACAATTATCACCTTCAATTTAATTTTCTCATTATTATACCAAATCTGTGTTTCTTAATGTCCTCTCACTACATCTAAAACAGTGTGTCCACAGAGAAGGGTTCAATCATTCATATGCAATAAAATGGATTAAAAAATTTTTTTTATCAAAAGCAACACTTAATATCTCCTAATATCAAAGCAAGGTTGTTTTTTTAATGACACATGCATGTTTCATAAGATTTTAAAGTTGCGTCCCCACTTTTTGTCTACACCGTCAGACATTCAATAAAATGTAATAAAATCAGGGAATATCAGGGGCAGCTGTCACTCTAAAGGACCCCCTTGCCATAGTCCACCTCTGCAGAGTACATCAGTGTCAGACAGGCTCTGCTAAGTTTTAGTTTTGTTTGTTTTAATACAGTAATTGATTGATTCAATGTATTTGATAGTTAAAATGACTACAAATTCAGGTTTTCGTCACCACCGTCAGATGTGTCACCTCCGTCAGTTGAATATTTTGATAATATTTCATTATGATATTTTATATTTGTTGTGGAATTGTTGGTCACATGTGAAAGTGTAATCTGTCTGCTAACACGAGAATGTGTTTTGAAATGTTAAAAACATCTTGAATGCTGTTAAAGATAAAGTTGAAATTATATTACACAGTCCAAGGTAAAAAAGCACATTTTGTTAAAAAAGAGAAAAGTTGGGAGGTTGTATCAAAGCATAGCTCAGTAGATATAAGATACATAAATGTAGTTTCATTTGTCTGAGTACAAGGTTTTATTTTTTCAATTTTGCACCGTTTTGTCCCACTTCTCACGAATTACTGAAATATGAAACATGAAATACTAGTTTACAGCCTAAATCACATTCGAGGACTTTAAAACATGAAATATATTTGATAATAATAAATAACTTACCTTTGATAATTTGGAGAAGTCGGAGGAAAGATCTTTCTTGATGTCCAGAACCGCCGAGCCAACTTTCTCAGGCTTATGATTTAAACACGATTCCATCATCTTGCTGAAACCTATATCAATATGTTTGACATTTAGCTAAAAATGTTATTATATGATACTAACATTTAAGTGGCAACAAACAAAATTAAAACAATAATGACGCATCGACTATTGAACGTATCAAAATGAGCTATTACTTGACGACAGTCGTTCTACACCGGACGCGACAGATGTCGCGCCGCGCCGCAACAGCTAAATTATAGGCTGTCTACACCGGACGCGACAAAGCGACCGTTGCAAATTATTTGAATTTTGTGTCAGTAAATCATAAATCGAAAGAGGCAGCAGTTTACTGTCGGGGATTTTCTCGTGTCGCGCTGCAGGGGCGTGTCTAGAGAGGTGGCACCGGCCCCCCACAAAATTTGCTTCCCCTCCCAACAGCGCAGACTAATAGAACACACCTACTCACTGTCTGGTTCACTGCCGTATATTTCCCGTATATTTACAACGCCATTGGATTAGAGTGCTGTCAATTTCACAGCTCAAAGCTCAAACAGGAGAAGCGCGATTTTGTAGGCTGCAGTGCACACCACGTCTCTGTTCATTGTATTAAATTATAAATTATATATATATATATATATATATAGAGAGAGAGAGAGAGAGTTTGTGCTTAGTTGTGTTATTCAGCCGCTATGCATCAGCACTGCTTAAAGTAGAAATCGTTATGTTACGTTTCTTCCTGTTGTTTCAAAGATTAAAGGCACAATCACTTTCCCAAATAGTCTGCAGTAACGTGGTAAACGTTAAAATGTGGGGTTTTAATAATGTTAGCGTTCAGACACTTGGAATTTTAAAATGTAGAATAGTAAACACCTGTTTGTATTGAATAAACATATGTTTTTGATTGGTAGTCACGAGACAAAAACATTAAAACCCATTATAAACGAGGCATTTGTTGCATCCAGTGGGGACATAATTACGGATTATAATGATTTAGGGGCCATTCACATGTCGCGCCTAAAAACGCGTGGAAAACGCTAGACGCGCCGCTTTCTGCTTTTTCCCAAAGCGTTCGGGCGCTTGCGCTCCGGAGGCGTCTGCCGTTGCTAAGCAACCTTGACCTGCGCTGTCCATGAAGACGCGGAAGTTTCAGCAAAGTGTAAATGGATTTGCAGCACTAAAAATCGCTTGCAGTAGCT
>NW_015644618.1:589513-591935 GCF_001515625.1 Sinocyclocheilus rhinocerous | reverse complement strand
ACTACTGTTTACATGTAGTAATATGAAAGATAATAAGCAAAAGAAATGTAATAACCCTTCATTATGTTATGTGCAGGAAAAAAACACGAACTTTTGCGGAGAGTAATGTTCGCATAGTAGTAACACTCCAAAGAGAAAGGAAAACTTGAAATCGCATCATATGACCCCTTTAAACTCAGTCAAAACAACTGCTATGTGTTCCTCTAGGGGGCGGTGTACTGCACATCTTAATAAGCTTTTTCTCAATTTTTACATTTCAATAAGTTTATTTGTCTTATAGTTATGTGAATATCAACATTGAAATATTATTTTAGGAACAAGTATCAAGACACCCTTAGAAATTGAGATAGAATAGTACATTTATAGGAAATTAATTGATGTATTTGTTTACATTTTAATATCATGTGTTGTCTTATAGTTCTGTGAAAAAAAAACAAACATCTAACATATTTGTTTAGGAACCACTAACAAGACACACCCTTTGAAGTTGAGAGAGAAGAGCGTATTTACTTTACATTGATTGATGTATTCGTTGACATTTCAATATCATGTGCTGTGTTATAGTTTTGTGTATGTTTTAAAAATGAATGTGTTAACAGATTCAACTTTAATTCAATAGCGTGCATCCTGATTTACATATGATAGTAAAAGACGGCTGTAAATATCGTTCTTTAAACAAGTAACAAGACACACCCATTTAAGTTTACATATCAAACTGTGTGCATTCTAAATTAGTTTATTAAAACTTGGTCAAGACAAGTGCAATATCTTCCTCTAGGGGGCGATAAACCGCACAATCTTTGTAATGCTTTGCAAGCTTTTTCTAAATTATTCCATTTCAGTAGCTTTTGTTGTGCTACAGTTCTGTGAATAAAACCAACATCTAAATGTTCTTTTATGAACCGGTAATTATTCGTTGACATTCCAATATCATGTGCTGTGTTAGTTTTGTGAATAAAACCAACATTTAAATGTTCGTCTATGAACCAGTAAGACACACCCTTTGAAGTTGAGATGTAACACATTGTGTGTTCTCTTTTACATTTGAAAACAATTATAACACGTTATGTTTCTTGTCCTTGTAAATCGTTAAAGAACTGTTGAAGATTTCCGAGGCTGAATCTCTGACTAATGTCAAACGTCGAACCAGCTTTATATTGGTAACAGAAACGTAACCGTACAGAAAACCAGCTCATAACGCTTAAACACAATAGTAAATATTAAAATTCATTTACATGTTTTGACTGCAGTTGTTGCATGTTCGTCATGTTAAAATGTTGTTTAACATAACTATGCATTTGCATTTTCCAGTAACTTTTATCTATTATTAATTAAACTTAATTTCGTCAAATTCACCCCCTCATTCAAGTCCTCGTTTCACTCGCGCTCATATATATATATATTAATATCAGCACAGCATCGGTAGTACGCTCAGTGTGTCAGCTGCTCGTGCTCGTCGGTTCTCTCAGTCTGCACAGCATGTTTCAGTGCTGTTGGAGTTACAGGAGTAACATACTCCGGGACACTGGTTTATTTCGAGTCGTGTAGGGACTGTAAGGCATGTCTGAAAGTGAGAAACTTTAGAAAATTGTGGATCAGTGCTGACTCGAGATGCGAACTGTTTTGAATGATTCAGTCCGATTTGGTGAACCGGTTCGACAGGTTCACTAAAAAGAACAGGTTCAAAAGAACGATTCGTTCGCGAACCGGACATCACTATAAAGCGGAAGTAAAATGTATTGTAGTTCTAGTTGACTGACAGGATAAACGAAAACATTGCAAAAATGGCATATGCGAACTACATGACCCATAAAGCGCAATTAACACGTGGTCCATACTTCTGGTTCACGCTTCAACGTGCAGTCTGTTTGTGCATGTGGCATTACATTTGTTGAATTGTTTTAAATTTATGCGATAAGAAGTAAACTTTATATAAATTTGCGTTTGTAAAAACAGTGGAAGAAAAATGTCTGTGTTTATGGATCTAAACATTATCAGCAGTAATGATAAGAACAGACTCAGAAGCATCGTAGAGACAGCTGCTCACCGTAAGTAGCAGTAATAGTAGTTATATTCACTGAAATGATGGTTAACGTTAGTAGGTTAACTATCTACTTGAGTAATTATTAACAAGATATTCATTAATAATTCATTTTGATTGTGAAGGCTTAACCAATACCATACCAAACAAGGTAACAGTATTGGAAATCCAGTAACGTTAAAGGGGTCATATGATGCAATTTCATTTTTTCCTTTCTCTTTGGAGTGTTACAAGCTCTTGGTGCATAAAGAAGATCTGTAAAGTTGCAAAGACTAAAGTCTCAAATCCAAAGAGATATTCTTTATAAAAGTTCGGAGTCAGCCACACCTACCTAAAACGGCTCGTTCTAACACGCCCCCACATACCTACGTCACTATCTGG
>NW_015644618.1:578620-589217 GCF_001515625.1 Sinocyclocheilus rhinocerous | reverse complement strand
GGTCAATCACAACGCACTGGATAGCTGGCTAATCAGAGCACACCTCGCTTTTCAGACCGATTAGTTTTGTAAAAATCGACGCGTTTCAGAAGGCGGGGCATAGAGGAGAAACAATAATGTACAGTATGTGGAAAATAATGTGTTTTTTTTACTTTAAACCGCATAAACACATTTCATTACACCAAATACACAAAATAATGTTCTTTTTAGCAGCATCATATGACCCCTTTAAGTAAGTTAGTTCTGTTTTGGCTGGGTTCTTCCAACTGGTCTACGACGGTAATTAGCTGGTTGTTAGTTTGTGTGAGTTGGTAAACTCTTGCACTAGCTAGCAATTAACTACCAGTTAGTTATGCCAGGTCTTTTAGCTCATGACCAGCTTGGCTCAAATTAGTTCAACTAGAAGCAGGGTAAACAAATGCATATGTTGTACTTTAGAGAAGTAAATATTTCAGTTATAATTTCACTCTTTATATTTCAGTTGGCTACTCAACAGTCGCAATAAACTATGTGGTTGAACCACAACAGAAGAAGCAGGTATGATATAAAGTAGTTAGACTAACCTGTACACTTTAAGAGAGTTCATGTGATGATGCTCTTATTTTCTTGTATTACAGGAAATTCCTAAGCCACAGAATGTGTCAGACGTATTGGATAAATTCCCAGTAGTACAGGTAAATTACTTTCGCATGTTTCCAGAGCATACTTACCCATGATGGATACTTTTAATGATTTTTATCTGCTTTCTTTTCATAGGGCAAATCTTCTCCTGTCAAAGTACTGAATCGATTGACCATCATAGCCTCTGATGCTTCTCATTTTGTAAGTTGCAAGTTTATCATGAAGAAACTAAACTGTAAGACATTTCTGCTACTGTTTTATTTATATGGTGAAATTTGTGTTATTCTCTTCAGAGACCAACCAATGAATACAAAAGCTTTGACCTTGTGGCAGTATATCCCAAGACAGAAAAACTCTTTCATGTAAGGGAAATTGCAATTCTGAATTAGCTTTAGAATTAGTATTATTTTCTTTACATATCGATGACAACCAACAGTTGTGATATTAAAGATTCTGTATATTTTCCCTCATCTCTGTCAGGCAGCCTGCATGACTTTTGATGTGGACATTATCTGCATTGCAGTGGCTGAAAAACAGCCCTTCCATTTTAAAAGGGCTCCAGTTAATGGGGTGAGTTATAACGTTTTGTATCCATACCTACCAGCGTACCAGTTGATTTTAAGCGGCACTGGGGCATTTATAGAACTTGGTAACTAAAATTACAATGTTGTGAATATGAGGTCCTATAAAGGAATATTCCACACCAAAATTAAAATGAATGTACTTGCATAATGTTGAGTTGCATGGACCACTTTTATGATACTATCATGGTGCTTTTGCGTTCTTTTCAAATCTCGACAGCACCAGTCTTTCTCATTTTTATTATATATTTAAAATCTCACCTTTTAATGCAGGTTTGAAACAACACGAGGGTTAATAAATAATGGTAATTTAGGGGTGAACTATCCCTTTAAATTATGTATCATCACTATTATATTGTTGGTCACTTCAGGCTATTGACAGGGGAGTTTTCTTTGAGACATGTTATGCGGCAGCCATCAGAGACACGACTATGAGGAGATACACCATTGCCAATGCCATCAGCCTCATGGAAGTCTGTAAAGGAAAAGTATGTTGTCCCTTATTACACTTAAACACCCTTAAAATGTGTTAAGCTGATTCTGAAATTACATTTATTTTTCTCACAGAATATCATAGTGTCCAGTGGAGCAGAAAGAGTAAGTTTTTGTAAATTGATATATCATTTCAGTGTTATTGTATTGTATGGTCAATATGACATTGTTGTCTTCTTTTCCTTAGCCTCTTGAGTTGAGGGGCCCATATGACATTGCCAATTTGTATCCTTTTTTAATTTGTGTATAAATAAGTTGTATCAATATGTCATGGTACTTCTGAAAAGCATTGTATGTGTGTTGATATGTTCCTTCATTGAGATTTCAGAGGGCTTTTGTTCAGCCTGTCTGAGGGAGATGCCAAAGCTGCCGTTTCTACTAATTGTCGATCTGTCTTGCTTCATGGAGGTAAATGACTGAAAAGAGCTCAACTATTTCCCATTTCTCCAGTACAGGCATAAATATATGCCACGTGCTCTTGTTTGTTGTTAGATTTCTAGTTGATTTGCTGAGTATGCATTGATACCAGTGTGCATGAGAAAGGTCTTATTGTTCAGTCTATCTCTTTGACATTAGATGTAAAATGTTCTATGTATGTTCATTGGTAATGTTCATGATTTTTAAAACAGAGACGAGAGCCACTGCATCTGGTGTTGTTTACACCACGAAGAAACCAAAAACTCCCCAGAAGCAAGAAGAAGAATCTCCAATATCTAAAAAGGCCAAAACTGAATTAGCATAGCCAGTATTCCAGCATTCATGTGTGTTAGTTTTTTTGTTTTTTCAAAATGAAGGTTAATATTCCCAGAATCCCTTTTCCTCAGTCTTGCAAACCACTTTAAATTAAAAAATAATACAGATATTTTAAAAATGACATTTATTTAGTCGAGCTTTAAAGGAATTGCAAGCAAAATTTACAGATGCATGTACAGATAAATTATTAGACTAGTATAAAATTGCTCATCTCACAAGTGCATTCTGTAATTACCATTTAGAATATAAAAAAAACACCACCAATCATGCTCTCACTGAATCTAATCTCAGCAGTAGAGCTATTTCAGACAATGCATTTACACGTGAAGAGGAAGCTCTGTGTTCCATTAAGTTTCTCATTCCTTTCTGCCTTATTTATGCTTTAATAAAAAGTGAAAGTACTGTGCTTCAATTTCCAAAACTCTCGTAACTTTTCCTTTTTAACTTTTCCTTTTAAAAAAGGTGTAATGTCATGCAGGGCTCAGTAGTATACCTTCCTTAGATATCAGATTCTAATTTGCAGGCAATCTAAAAATGTTGGGTTTTGAGTGTATATTATGCCCAAAGCGGTCCAATGGTGCTTATGTATCGCTTCTACTTTTTACCATCCTTAAAGCTGTCAAAGATGGTTTTAGCTACATTCTGCCACTCGCAAGCACTGTCCATTGGTGACTTTCCCTCCTGGAGAAGACAAATCAGCAGTAACGGTAACCAAGCAAAATTGATCCTGAGCTTGGCATGGCTACTAAAAATTATTTTGGAGAGCTGTTTCCACACTAGCAAAAGTAATACGTTTACACAAGTACCAGAAGATGGCACTGTGCACAGCTTAAAAAAGTATCCCAGTGAAATTTAGTCACATGAGGCATGAAAATTGATTTCCTACATGTAAATTAAATTAGCATTTTAGTATCTACATCCTAATATATGAGCAACAGGATTAAAGTATATAGGCTAAACATTACATTTGTCATTTACTTACACAATTCTTGAGTTTTAAGTCACCTCCGTGCAACAGAAGAAGCTGGATGAGTTTGAAGCGATTCAGTCTGACCGCATCATGCAGTGGTGTGTCACCCTCCTAATAAAGAATGACATTTAAAGTGACCATTAAGGTGTTAATTAACTTTATTTAATGACTGTGTTGCCAAATGCCTTACTGTGTCTTTTGCATTGATGTCTGCGCCACATTTTATGAGATGTTCAGCACATTCGTAGTGTCCTGTCCTGACCGCTACGTGAAGGGGGGTGCTGCGAAGCTGAGGACGTCAAGTGTGACCGAAAGAGACAGTATGTCAGACCACACCAGCTATATTATTAAAGCAGATTTGCTGCCAAATAACTGCTTTTACCTTGTCTCTGGAATCCAGTTTTGCCCCATGATTAAGTAGTGCTTCCAGCACAGGCAAACTGCCACCACGACAAGCCCAGTGAACTTCAGTTGCTTGAAGCTAATTAAACACAACCATAAGAGTAAGATGATCCGTTGATATTATGCAAATAAAAATTCACAGAATAGATGCATGCTACTCATTTTTTAAAAATAATTTATTGAAAAATACTGTACATAATGTACAAGTAGAATGAATACATATGCCACCTATTCCATAAAAACTAAGCAGTTTAGCATAATCTTTCTTTTTTAATAATCCGTTTGTTAAAATATAAAAACAAAATCATGTGGTGCAACCAACATGCAGAAAAAAAGGAAATGAGATCTCAGTGAGGACCCTTGCATACTTCCATGACGTCAAGATCAATAAGGCTCGAAAATTATATTTATGAATTAATTCATAACATTTGTTGAAATGATTTTACCATGAAATATATTTTAAAACTTTTTGAAAAATAGCAATGTGAATAAAAGATGTATGCATTCATGTGCATTTAAGGGTTAAGGAACATGTTACTACTTTTTGCTTGATGGTTACACCAGTTGCAGTTTTATTCATTAAATTAAAACATTTCTTGAAAATGGTATAAAACAGTAGATTTCTATATTAGAACCTGGCATATGGATTTTAAGATTGCATTTAAAATGTTTTCCTTGTCTTTATCTTGCACGCTCTTTCTCAAGTATTAATGTTTGAATTCATAGAAAATCTAAATGCACAAATATATTGAAGTATTATTATGTAAACATTATTCATTACCTTGTCTTTATTTTCAATGGAAGCACCGGCTTCCAGCAGCATTTTCACAATCTCCACGTTTCCTTGTGAGCAAGCTCTGTGTAAAGCTGTACGGTTGAACTAGACAAAATATATATGCATTTTGTGTTTAAGTCCTTTAAGTGCTGTCAGCTGCCTTATTCAATATGTTGGGTAAACACTCACATTATCATGGGCATTTGGGTCTGCACCTCTGGCGAGGTAACTCTTGACCATTGGCAATTTATCATCCAGCGCTGCCTTCAGGAAGTCATCCTCATCGACAAAATCATTCTGTGAGACAAAACAATCTCTTGTTCAGGCTAAGTTTTGTAGACTGGTATACTTGTTTTTATCTTCTGACTCTCTTCTAAAATCTCATAGAGGTCATTAGTGCTGTTGTCAGGCTGCAAAATCATTCAAATATGCTAAAGAAAACACACTTCTAATCACATATGCTTGCTGAGGTATGCAGATGAATACTTAACAAACCTATATCTTACATTAAAACCATTTAAAATGACTTCACTGTCACATTGAAGGTTATAGGTTTTCATATTTCATCAACAGAGCTTTTGCATTCTTCAGAAGGATGCTGTGCCACAGTGTTGTCCTGCTCTTTGTTTCCACTTGTCATGTCTGTAACCTAAAATAACATAAAAATAGAACACATATACAGTATATTGTAGACCAAAGACTTTCTTCTGTGGAACACAAAAGAGCACATTTTGAAGAATGTAATGTTGGTAATTAAACCATTTGGGTGATCATCGACTTCCATTGTATGGACCAAAAAAAAAAAGATATTTCGCAAAATATTTTTTGTGTTCCACAGACGAAAGGCCTATGCAGGTTTGAAATGACATGAGATTCTTGGGTGAACTATCCCTTTTAAAACACTAGTGGCCATTTTAAAATAGTAAAAGTTCAGTCTAGATATATAGGCAAAAGAAGTATCATATTTAAAGGAATATAATCTTTCTCTATGCATATTCATCAAGCAGTTGAAGTAGTTTGAAGAGGATTTTGTCTTTAAATATTTCAAATTATATCATAAGTAGGCCCGTTATTATGCTTTAAAAGGTAACAGGAGCCCAGGACCTAAAAATCCAAGATGCACAAAATAAACTGAAATCTTGAACCAAAAGCATAAATGAAACGATTTAAAATGCATAGTGGAAATATAACTAAAAATGAATTGCTTTTAAAATAGACATTTAGAAACAGACATAGAAGCCTCTACCAGCTCATCGTCCTGTAGGATTCCCATGACTTTGCTTGAAAAGTCCTTGTGTCAAAGCTAAGGCATCAGAGCCAAGCATCACTTATATACTGTATGTGGTGGTGACAGTTAAAGGAGATCATGCTCCTGTTGTTCAGCTGACTACTCCCACCTCTCAGGTTTTCCACGTCACTGTGATGTCAGATGCATTTTGAACTGGGCCGAGGGTGAAAAAATAACAATTTTCAGAAGTCAAATGCCTTTGGGAACATTTGAAGGAATGGAAATTAAACCTGTGGGTGCAACTTGATGTGCCGCCATAGAGCCCCTTGTCTATCCAGGGATGACTTACAGCTGACCACGAAGACGAAGACACAGAACACCATTCCACATAGCACACAAAGATGACAGGGAATGTTTATGAAGTTATATGTAGATATATAACATCATAATCAGCTTTGACTGTCTCATATATTTAGGGAGTTTTCTTCATTTATGAGGCTATTTTCTACTTAGAAATCATCACTTGCATTACTTCTGTTACGAGAGCAGGTAAAATTGTTGCACCCTGTGACTATTTTTAATTGAGCTGCCCATTAATCACAGAGTAATCAGTCACATGGGTGGTTGTCTTGCATGTCAGCTGCTATTTTACTAGTTTTCCACATGTCCAGGGCCTATAAGCCTATGAAATGATGCAGTCAAGATGTGAAGAATTTATCTATTAAAATTAATATTGGTGGAATTGTATCATGTCTAACTGAGTGTCATTTTCAAAGCTTTCTTAAGCGCTGTGGGAGGCTGCATACAGCATCTTTTAACAAGCAGAATGTTACACTGGTGTTAGAGAGCGATATATCCCTCCATAATATCTAATATTTGTTTGTAGCATCAGCACCAAAGATGATAAAATATTGCCATTTGAGTCTGAAATGCAACATAAGGACTCGGGTGTCTTATTTATTCATTTATTAATTTAAACTTCAGAGTGCGCTACTATCAAGAAATCAAGACAAGCAAGAAGTCAGCAGTGTTGCATATAGTGGCTCACAAAAATAGAAGTTAAAGAACATTGCCTCATTATGTGACGTGTCTAATTAAACAACTATCCAGAAATCAAATAGATGGATATATAAAATTGTAATGTTGGAGCAACGGCTTTCAATCTGGGTGGCATCAGTAGGGTTCTACAGAAAATTTGTACAAAAAGAAAAAAGAAAAAAATATTTTTATAATGAACTTTTTAGGGCTGTCAAAGGCTATAAAACTGCTCTGGAATTTTTGAATTTTGCTATCAATATAAAAAGTAACATGATGTTTTCTCGGAAATACTGTGTACAATGTATTTAGAGGGTTGATCATTTATAAGTGCTGTAAATACATTTTTTAAAATAATAAAGGAAACATTAATCAAAATCATCATTGTAAATTGAATCAAATAGAAGTTTTTGAATTTACAAGCAAAATTGACGAATTATCATTAAATGGCATCTGGAATCCAAGCAGTTACAGCCCTCCAATTTGGTCTGTTATGATTTATGTAAGAATTATTTAAAACTTAAGTGCATTGCATCTCGCAGATCAGGCCAAATACATTGATATGAGAATCGTTCCAATGAGATAATCTATATGAGACATCTGTATTATGTAATATTTTGTTGATCTATTTAGACCATAGGCCAGTATGTTATGTGATATGTGAAGCTTCCATGTTGTGTTTTTATGTGTCCTCATTCTCAGAGTGTCAGAAAATGCTTGTAAAAGATTATCTGTAACTAAACACATTGCCTGAATATCTATCAACCATTTCTGGAGCTTGTAACAGCCTCTACCTGCTCTTTAATGACCTCTGGTCTGACAGTCACATGCAATGCTGTAAACAGTTTTTCAGTGAAGAGATCAATCAAAATTATCTATGGTTTTAAAATTTTTAATTAGTATTTTTGTCTGTAAAAATATCTAAACACCTCTAAATATCTTTAAAAAATAAACCTTATTTTAAATGTAACTTTTTTTTGCAGTGTTGAGTGTTCCTCTAATCTGAAGGTATGTATCACATGTACTTCATGCTTTGAGGTTTCAGTCAGGGGGTACTGTGGCTGATTTATTGTGTATGTTGAACTTGTCACCACGCAGCTCTGGTACAGCATACCGTGAGCAAAATTAATATGGAATATGAAATATTAACCTTGTGCTGACACATTTCTATGTACTAGGGCTACATCAGAGATATGGAAGGCAAGTTTTCAAACCTTTGATCACATTAAGTGATAATATGAAAATATTACTCAGTGTTGATGCATGAAAATTTTGCAGTCATATTACAGAAATTACTATGTTGTCAAAATTGAGACAATCTGTTGAACTGATATTTATATTTTGCTGTGTCCCACACTTTGCATGCAACCCTTTTACAGCATTTATTTATTTATTTACAAGTTTATTTATTTATTTTATTTATTTATTATGTGCTTCATGTCTTATTGTACCCTATTGATGGAAAGTGCCCTGTAGTTCTTTTATAATAAGATGTACAGTAAGCCAATACATTTTGTATTGTATAATGTGCCTTAGATTTCTCATGTAGACCAGCTTTTCCATCTTTTATGTAACACAGGCTGTATTTACATATTCATGCTGTCTGATGGTTGTAATTGTATTTTCACAGTGTGATCAGTGTGACTGATGTGAGGTGCAGCAGACAGCAGTGGGACTGGAATGTGTGGAATGCCTCCTAATGAGCTGAGCCGCTGAGAGGGATTCAGAAGCCAATTCATCTGAACCTTCTCCACATCAGTCTGCCAACAAGTAGTTAGTTAGAAAGAAGAGTAGAACATATGCTTATTTTTCTTGAAAACTGCTGTTTTTACTGCTTGTTAAACTACTAAATATTTTCATCATTTCTAATTGTTCAGTTCCTGCAATTTGATTAGTTGTAATGATGTAATGATGATAACTCATCATTACACCTATTTTATTAAGTACTGTGCTTTGTGTAAATCCTCTGTGCTCATCATAGTTTTAAATAGTTATTCTCAGTGTATTTTACATGTAATTGTAATTGTGTTCATTTATTTGAAGGAATTTGATTCATTCTCACATTTGTGTCTCCATTATGGGCAAAGTCTATTTGTTTTATGTATTCAATTAAGTTGCTTCTCATCTATGTGAACTATTTTCTGTTGGCCACCAACAGTGGGACCTTTACAACAGCCACATTTGGGGGATGTATTTGAGTTCATGTGAACTTGCCAGAGTTGGCAAGTCATTAAGTTAAATCACTAAATCACAACCTTATGTATTGGTACTAATGTAAGAATTTTTATATGAAAAAAAAAATTATTGCAACATGTTGTTACAAATGTAACATCTGAAAACATGATGTGCAATGAATACAAATTGATATGGTAAGATGGGAGAAGATGCCCCCTTAAGAACAATGTGGATTTACTTTTAAATTGTAACATTTTTAGATATAAGATATAAGATATAAGTCTAGCATGTGCACAGTGAAGATGCATCATAGCACAATATTGCCTTAGCCTAGTCTTGCCTTGTCTGTTTTCTCGGTTTCTGATCTTCGCCTGTTTTCCTGGATTTATCCCTTTAGTCTTGCCACTTTTGTTTCTGTTCGCCGTTCGTTGACCTTCACTAGCCCTAGGATTATTCTTGTGTCTTGCCCGCCATATACCTGTTTGCCTTTGTTCGACCCTGCCTGTGTTTCTGACCTCTCTGCTTTAATAAAGCTTGCACATGGATCCGCATGTCTCACGTCTCGTCAGCCCCGTAACAGTCGGTATGGCTGTGATTCGGCCTTAGGTAATCCCAGCATGCCGATATCTAGTCATATTGCATGGCTACGAGGGTGATATTGCTTTTATACAACAGTTTTTCGACGGCACGAGTGTGTAAACACATAGGAAACAACAACGGAGTTTCTTTAAAAACCCTCTTTTGGGCAGAATTACTTCCTTCCACCACGGATTCAAATCTCAGTTTGACAGTTTAACAGCTGAGCTTCCCAATTCGGAAACGTCACTTCAGAACTAGTAACGAAGGAACGTTGTTGCTTCATTGAAAGCTTGTATTACTGTATTAAAAGCTCGCTGTATTATGTAGAGTATTATGAGAGAGAGAGATGGACTGAGCGAGTGTGATGACTGCATCTGATACAGCATTCATTCTTCAGATCAATCGCATATTCACAATAAAACAGTTGAATGTCCGCTGAAGAAAGTGCTATCTTTGTCATACTATGCTTTCATTTGGTGATTTCCTATGACTGCGCTGCTCAGTGCATTTGTTGGCTGCGTCTTAAGGTGTTGTTGAAAGAAAAAAATAACTTCCTTGTTTACAACCCTCCCTGCGTTCCATTCGGAAAGGCTCATCCCTACGCCCTAATCCCTTCAATGGGTTTACCCTCTGGAGTGAGAGCTTTGAAGTAGAGACCTGCGCAGGACGGATTCTTCAGTCCCGCTCCCGTAAGATGATGTCCCGCGCCCACCCGCTCCCGCAGAAATATATCTTATCTGGTCCCGCTCCCGCCCGCAACATTCATGTTTTGTCCCGCTCCTGCCCACAAAAGCCTGCATAAAAGTAATCTATATAGATTTTTTTTCAGTACATCGAAGAAATTTACATTATATTGGTTCTGTAACATCTCCTAAGCTCCACAACATCCCAGCATAAACACTCCTGATAAAATATTTGTTATTTAGACTAAGCATCAACATTCACAAACCACTGTTATTTTTAACAGAAAAGCAAGCATGGGCTGC
>NW_015644618.1:578231-578555 GCF_001515625.1 Sinocyclocheilus rhinocerous | reverse complement strand
AATGAATCTTTCACAATGTCTACACTTCGTGTGTTAAAATGAGAGGATTCGTGAGCATGCAATTTCAGCACTGCGGTGAGTAGATTCTAACTTACTCACCTCTGATTGGCCATTGCGTTCCAGAAATCAACAGCTGAGTCTGTGATTGGCTACATTGGGCAACCCTTTAAGCACGTGTTATAAATAGAAACTATGCCTAGCTTGCAGCATGTCGATCATTTTAATGTTAATATTAGTTGTTCTTTTTGCTTTTGTTCAACAGATAAATAACAATTTATGTTTTAAACACTTTATGTTTTTAGATAATTTCTTTTGCGGGAGTCC
>NW_015644618.1:536709-577004 GCF_001515625.1 Sinocyclocheilus rhinocerous | reverse complement strand
TAAAAGCTGACATCTCAGTTAATCGCGATCTCATAAAGCTCTGTTATAACACAATAAATGTATGCATAATGAATCTTTCACAATGTCTACACTTCGTGTGTTAAAATGAGAGGATTCGTGAGCATGCAATTTCAGCACTGCGGTGAGTAGATTCTAAC
The DNA here is from genome assembly GCF_001515625.1 of Sinocyclocheilus rhinocerous. Classification (NCBI taxonomy): domain Eukaryota; kingdom Metazoa; phylum Chordata; class Actinopteri; order Cypriniformes; family Cyprinidae; genus Sinocyclocheilus; species Sinocyclocheilus rhinocerous. The sequence goes on along the minus strand of NW_015644618.1, from coordinate 576,846 downwards.
TTAATCACCTCTGATTGGCCATTGCGTTCCAGAAATCAACAGCTGAGTCTGTGATTGGCTACATTGGGCAACCCTTTAAGCACGTGTTATAAATAGAAACTATGCCTAGCTTGCAGCATGTCGATCATTTTAATGTTAATATTAGTTGTTCTTTTTGCTTTTGTTCAACAGATAAATAACAATTTATGTTTTAAACACTTTATGTTTAGATAATTTCTATTTTGCGGGAGTCCCGCGAATCATTTTATTGATTGAAGGGATGAAGAGCGTAGGAGTAAAAATTAAAATTTTTTGGGAACTCACATCTTAACGAGACGATCAAGGAGGCTCCTTCGTCGCACATTTTGTATGCTGGTTGACCCCCAAACGTCTTTTACGTTAAATATAATGCATATTTGTAAATGTAATATAATGTAATATGCATTTGTAATGTAGCCTATATTGTGTCCATGTATTTGAAACATTTGAATGGACTGATAAAGGTAGCTGTAAAGTATTTTTGTTGAAGTACAATGTCGTTTTGGCCATATTAATGTACCAAATCTAACTCATATAAATATTACAGTAGTATAGAAAAATACTACTATATGGTGAAGTCGAACTCTGTGACGCCAAACAACTTCCCTGTGCAAAGGATCATGGGGGCCTGAAGTCTCTATCAGTTGTACCCTTCGAAATCCTTCATTCCGAAGGGCCCTTTGAAGTGGCCAATTTTGAGCACTTCGGTTTGGAACGCCTATGGGAACGACCCTTCAATATGGCGGCCATGATTGGTATCACTCCGAAGTGCCCTTGGGGCGATATATCCCATTTGGAACTGTATCTCAACTGGCCTGTTTCAGTCTCTTTCAATATGAAAGTCTTTACTGCTAACTCATTTATAAAAACAGTCTCTTGTCGCCAATCTCGCCATCTAATGGCGGAATAATGTAACTAAAATCACCATCACGAACACACACATACCGTTTCACAAAACTAAATGCTATTAATGTTATTTATATAAAATATTATTTATTGAATAAAAATAAAACTACAACAGTCATCATAAAAGTTGCTAGGCAATTCAGTCAAAAGAACAAAGGCAGCACTCTGATATACAGCATTAAAGGGTTAGTTCACCCAAAAATGAAAATTAGGCTGCATTTTACTCACCCCCGAGGCATCCTAGGTGTATATGACTTTCTTCTTTCCGACGAATCCAGTCGGAGTTATATTAAAAATTGTCTTTGATCTTTCAAGCTGTTTAATGCCACTCAGCGGGTGTTGCATTGCTTCAGTCCAAAAAAACTTAAATAAAAATCGCCCATCCATAAAAAAAAGTGTCTCACACGGCTCCGGGGGGTGAACAAAGGCCTTCTGTAGTGAATCGATGCATTTTTGTAAGAAAAATATCCATATTCAAAACGTAATAATCACTTGAATCTAGTTTGCGCTCACTGTTGTACACTGGAAGAAGTTCTGGGCGGATGACGTATGGAGGTCGGCTTTGCGCATGCGCCACTCAGAAGTGATGCATGCGGAAACGCAGGGGAGAGATCAAAACAAAACAACGGTCAAGAATTAGAAGTACAAAACGAGGATTTGTAAAGAAGAATGTCAGAGGATCTCGATGTAAGCCAAGAGGAGACTGGTTTTCCTTTGCTAAATTAAGAAAAATTTGCTTCCTTTGATCCTGTAAACAAACGTTGGTTTTCACGAGACTCACCGGCGCATGTGCAACGCTGACCTCATACGTCATATTAAACAGCTTGAAAGATCAAAGACAATTTTTAATATAACTCCGACTGGATTCGTCTGAAAGAAGAAAGTCATATACACCTAGGATGCCTCGGGGGTGAGTAAAACGCAGCCTAATTTTTATTTTTGGGTGAACTAACCCTTTAAAGTTACATAAAATGTAACGTGATGAGATTTTGCCCTCTAAACTATTTGCGAACAAATAATAGTTTAATGAGACCAAAGATTGCCCGTTAGATTTACTCAAACGAAACATGTGGTCTATGGTAAGAATGAATGAATGAATGAATAAACAAATAAACTGTTCTATTTGACATTTTATTTTGACAGAATATTAAATAATAACCCCATTAATTATAATTAGTATTAATCAATACACTCCATTCTGTGTGATTTATATGCGTTTTGAAAAGTGGGGACATGGGGTAAGGTCCTGAAAAGTCACCTTCTCCTTGTAATACCTATGTCATACCCTTGTCATTATACAAATGTATGTCCTCATTTGTCACAAAAACGCGCGCGCACACACACACACACACACACACACAAATGGACTCAATTCAACAAAGTTAAGTGGTTGGAAAAAAAAACTCCTTAATTTGCCCTTCGTGGACAAAAGTGGGCACCCATAGGAATGAATGGAAAATTAATATACTATAATTCAGAGCATTTTTTTTATTTGTCCAATAGAAATCTAAAAATCCAACACAATGCAGATCATACAAATAAATGAAGGGGTGAGCCTATACAACATTCTCAATGTGTCAAACACTCACATTCACATTCACACTCACACACACACCCACAAAGAAAGCATTGAATGAGCCTATAACTGAGTGTTTTTTTTGTCGAATAAAAACAGTCACTAACCCATACAAAAACAAATAATTGAATGAGCTGATGGCTGAGCTTTTTTTTTTTTGAATGTGCCAATCAGCCACTGCACACACACACACACACACACACACACACACACAAAGTCAGATCAAACTCCTTACTGCAAGATTTGTTGATGATTCCAAACAAAACATGTCTGAAACATGCTACTTGCAAGGTTTATATTTTATTCTTACCTGTTTGGTACCATTTAACTTTTTTGAATTATTTAAATTTGATGTTTTTTTTTTGTTAGAAAAATGATTACTATGTCTCCTCTGTCTTTTCCTTATAGCATGGTCAGAAGCATATTTTGGCATCTTTGTATAGTCTCACCCAACACAATTTTTTTTTTCAATTCTACAATTTTAACTTGTGATAAAATCTAAAACTTAAGAGGTTAAGTTCGTTACAACAATGGTTGATAGATTTCAACCTATATGCAGCCACTGAGTACTACAGCCAAATAGTGGATATTGATATTTTTAATATTTTTATACCATCATATGTCACCAGATGTCACCAAGGTCACCAGATGTTTAGGTTTTGGCTGACTGAACTTACTGGAATTATTTTATTTTACTGAAGTAAAAGAAATATTAAATATAAAATAAGCATATTTTACATAAAATATGGTACTTTTAAAGGTAAATATATAAAACTCCAAAAAATCACAAAAAAACTGCATACATTTATAGTATTTATTTTATCTAAGATATTGATATGACATTTGTAAAAAAAAATTGGGATTACACCTGAGGCCTTCATGCCCAAATTTGTCCACGAAGGACCAATTAAGGGCTGCTATATGAAGGATGCTTGAGGGTTAAATTTTAAAATAATTATACTAGAAACAACACACCATTTGGCACCTTTTGTGCCAATTGGGCTAATCTTACCCCAAGGGTCTAATTTTATCTCTTTACTTCAAAATAAAAAACTTTAATTTTTACTTCACAAATCTAAAAACATTGACGCGTCCACAGATTCCTCATTAACAAACAGACACCAAAAATGTTGGTATTCAACATAATACAATGTTATAGATCACCATTTTCCAGAGACATAAAATTAGATCATTTAACCTCAAAGCTGTTGTGACTGACTAAATCTCACAAATGTTGATATTCAGATGAAATGATAAAATTAAAAATAGCATAGCCCTTCATCAAAAGTGCTTTGATGAGATTTTGTGAAATATATGGTCAAGAGAAAAAAGGCTGCCCCAGGGGGCATCTTACCCCGCCTTACTCTACAGTAATTGTCAGGATTTTTATTATTATTTTTCCACCGTAAAACTGATTGTGCAGACCAAACCGTAAGGCCTAGAAACTTGAAACTTGGCCAGATGGTGGAGCTCAATTTTAGGAGAGACTGGCAAAGACTCACGCCAATCGGCCAATAGGGGACGATTGAAAGCGCAAAACGGCTCATAACTCCTAGACTGTTTGTCGTAGACTCAAGTGTCTTAAGGTGCATTCATGCCATATCGTAATTACCATGATTACGAGATTCCAACTTGTAAAAAGCGTTCATGTACTCGTAGAACTCGTTATTACAACCTGTGAACTGGGAGTTTTCTGAGAGCTACAACTTGTTGCAGCATTATATCATTGGAATCCTTGGCTCAAAACATAAAATGGCTATTCATTTCTGGTGTCGATTTTTCTCGCAATTTTGAATTTTGTCCAAAATCTACTTTTGCGAACTAGTCCTAGTTTTTTCACCTGATCGAAACCAAACCAGTGTACAAATATCCTCTGGAGACTGAATATCAATAATTACCAAAAAAGTTTAAATTTCAACTCACCTTTGCAACAGGACGCCAAAATTTTCAAAAGGGGTGGAGACACGCCTATAACTTATGAACGGAATGAGATATCTTCACCAAACTCAGAACAATTATGTATTAGCTCAATCTTAGGTAACAATAAAAAAGAAATTTGGCCATTGAAATTTTCATATTTTATTTTTATCAGTATTAATATTGTGTATTTAAAGCCTTAAAACACCTATTTAAATACCTCCTTATTCCAAACATATGTAGGCCTATGCTGGATAAATGTTTTTGGTATGTTATGTTGTTCTAGGTTTTTGTACATAACACCTACATACTGATTAGTCATTTGTGGGAAGATGTTTATGGATAAGTTTATTTATTTATTTGAAGCTGAGGAGGATAATGTCAAAACATTATCACTCATGCCGCTCCTTATTAATGCAAACCTGTCTGACATGAACTGCAAATCACATATTAACGGCAGGTATCTGCCCTGAATCATATTAACAAACAGGGCTGCCACACGTCTGTCTTCATTGATAAACTGGTTTTAAACTGTTACTGGACTTGTTGGTAATTGAAGGCTGCGCCCTAGTTTGTGTCCAATCAGAGACAATCTGCCATGGAATGAATAAAACAGCAATGCGTAAACAAGAACTGGAAAATCCTCCGCCCCCTTCCCCATATCATCTCAAATGAAAGCAGTTCCGTATTCTGTGCCGCTACTACAACCATCACTTTCAACAGCCCAAATTCGTTCAAGCCTGTTTGTAAAAATCAATGCGCATCATCAACATGGACCCATGATGTGTAGAAGGTAAGAGATGGTCGTTACTGTCTGACTGCAGCTGTGTGTCGTTTTCACGCTCTCCCTTCATCGTAAAGTTTCGAGTGGGATGGGAATGCGGTCTCGTGTCATATCAAGTTCGTCAGCATGTCTGTGTCTCTGTAGGATACTAGATGTCAGGGTATAGCTGATTATTTAGTGCGCACTAGTGAGCGATAAAACACTCGCCTCTCGTTTACGGAAAGTGACACTTGTACAAATGGCAGCAAGTTAAAACGAGAGAGGCACTGATCGCACGTTATTTGTTATCGAGGTAAACGCAGCACAGGGCTTTACAGGAAGATGACGCACAGAATGACACAGACGATGGCCGAATAGTTTTGACATAAAAAACAACTATATTGTCGTGAGGATGTCAAGGATACGCGACGTAGCTAATGAGGACCAACTGAGACATTTGGATTATAGATTATATATGACAAAACCGCATTGGATCTGTTTGTCAACACCTTTAAGTCTGATCGCAACATAAGGGACGTTATAAAAACTAATATAAAATACGACAAAATGCTATGTTAACAGGCCCAAATTTGTGTAGGTTGATGGCTACTTATTATACCAAATAATACGAGTCCCCTACTTTATGCATGCATTTTTGTAAGGATAAAAGTAGTTAGTTTTCACGAGTAGTTTTAGAGTTATAAATTTGTCATTTTTGAAGCGCCTCTGCACTTTAACCCAATGGTTTCGTTTTGAAGATCGTGGGCGGGGCTTAACGCGCATGTGTCATGATGCACCTGTAGACCGCTCAAACAAACGTAGGCCTACAGTAAGTTCAAATTTCTCAAACATTAAAGGTGCACTCGATACATATCGCTTATAGTAATATATTCACTTCCAGCAAGTGCTTTATACAAAACAAACATAAAAGCATGTAAGAAAAACAGCCAGACAATATGATAACAAAGAACAAACACAACATTACTTTATTGGTGTCATGATGCACCTGTAGACCGCTCAAACAAACGTAGGCCTACAGTAAGTTCAAATTTCTCAAACATTAAAGGTGCACTCGATACATATCGCTTATAGTAATATATTCACTTCCAGCAAGTGCTTTATACAAAACAAACATAAAAGCATGTAAGAAAAACAGCCAGACAATATGATAACAAAGAACAAACACAACATTACTTTATTGAAGGAAATGGCAGAGCAGGGGTCCCCAACTCTGGCTCTCGAGATCCACTTACCTGCAGTTTAGCTCCAACCTTGATCAAACTCACCTGCCTGTATCTCTCTACTCAGGGGCGTCATGCTTTCATTATATTTGAGGGGGCACGAGTGGGTGGGGTTGGGTGGGGTCATATGACACACAGCAGCCACAATAGCACTTGTGTTTTATTTATTTTTTCCTTTTTATTCGAAAAAATCCCACACGTGTTAACTAAATCTTGAAATATATAAAATAGATGCATTTTCCACCTTTATAGGTTGTAATAGGCGATGGTCAAAGTAGCCTAATAATGTATGCTAAATTAACATGTTTATCTTAAAAACAATGCTACAGTCAGTTATTCTCCTTTGAAAATGTGCTTTCCGGGCCGGAATGTCGGTCTCTGTTTTGGTTTGTGAAACCCGCCCACTGCCAGTTTACCCAATTGTATTTCGGGACCCCGGGTTGCCAGTTGGCGGTAAACACAGCGTTGTTTTTGATGAGAGAATTCGCCAGAAAGAAGTATTCAGTCACCGGCATTTTAGCGATAACTCGTCTGAGCGCCTCTGATGGCCATTGCATTCGTAAACTCAACAGCATTGTGTGTGATTGGTTATAATGCAGCGCTGTACAACCTAGTCTGTCTCTGGCTCAGTGCTAGCCAGCGAACGCACATTTGAATTTAGCAGCTGGTGATGTGATCGACGTACTGAACGATCTAATCACGCCGGTGTGATCGTATCAAATATTAAAAATATTATTCGGCTATTTTTGTCTTTTGGAAGCTGCATTCAAAATCCACTTGGCTCAAAAATCTGAGGGGGCACGTGCCCCCTGACTTTGAATGGGCATGACGCCTCTGTCTCTACTAATCCTGAAGGAAGACCTTGATTAGCTTGTTCAAGTGTGTTTGTTCAATCAGGGTTGGAGCTAAACTCTGCAGGAAAATGGATGTCTAGGGCCAGAGTTGAGAACCCCTAGCCCAGAGTATGGATCAGTATATGCACGATCTACCAACCTAAACACAATGAGCATGAATTGAAAAATACAAGTCCAAACAAATAGTTTATACCACAGATCAAGGATAACATGTAGCCACCTTACCTGTACTAGCACAAACCACCAAAACTATAGGAAAATATAAAACTGAATTCTGTAATGACCATTATATGAATGTGTCAGATGAGGAGTAGTAGTAGTAGTAGTAGTAGTAGTAGTAGTAGAAAAATAGACAGAAAAATACTGAAAAACAGGCCTGAAAAGAAAACAGCTTCCCTATGCTTTTATAAACATACTTAAGTAGGCCAGTAGGTGTCAGTATAAAATCCAAAACCACTGGTACTTTTGGCATGAATAAGAGTGAGCATAAACAACTGCTAGTACAGTGTTTTTTATTTTGTGGTGCACAATTAAACCTGCACAAAAAGTATCATGGGAGCAAAGTGTTCATCAGTTGTACTCTTCGAAATCCTTCATTCTGAAGGGCCTTTTGAAGTGGCCAGTTTTGAGTACTTCAGTTTAGAATGACCCTTCAGTATGGCGGCCATGATTGTTCTCACTCCAGAGTGCCCTTGACTATGGCTGAAAGTCACATGACTATGATAATGACAACGTGGTGAATATTCATACTATATAGAACAGTGGTTCTCCATTCCGGTCCTGGCGACCCACTACTCTGCACTTTTTGTATGTCTGTCTAACACACCTGATTCAGATCATCAGCTCATTAGAAAAAATTTCCATGAACTGAATTGAGTGTGCAAATTCCAATCGGAAGCAATCATTCCTATGTCCTACTTACTCTGAAGGGTAGAGCCCTTGATGTGGGGACTTTGGAGGGAGCAGGGCACTTGCGTGTCATACTGAAGCCGTTTGGAATGCTCGTTGCAAAGGGCGCAATGAAAGACAATGTAATTTCCTCATTATCTTTACCTGGAATGTTATCTTATTATTGCTGTTAATATGTTACAAATAAATACATTTTATAAAGAAGTTTAAAATATACTTTGTGTGTGTGTTCCCTTTCTGCTATAGAAGTTGCCATCTCTTCTTTGAACCCTGCAAGTCACATTTACCTAACGCATCTATTATTAAACACATTTCTTACTTATGAAACTTAATATGAAATGCAATGACAAAAAATGTGTGTAATATATATTACATAAAAACAACTTGAATTATTCTGTTTATATGTTACCTCGAACTCTCCCGCCATATCTAGCTTTACAATTGTGAGGACGTGCCACCTTGGGTCATATGACCATAAATGATAAAATAACTTTCTTGAAGTGACCACCGGACTAGTAAAAGGGCCCTTCATGGAGGGATTGAGGTGTTCACTTTCATTTGGAACACTCCTACAAATGGCGTCCCCTTCCAAAAGTGCTCTTCAAGTGTGTAAAAGTGTTTGGAATTCACTTTGTGTCAGCCAGGACTGGAATTGAGAACCACTGATTTTTAACGGTGACTAAATAAGAAATTCAAAAGAAGTCTCTACTCGGAGAGTATGATATCAGACACAGCCTTGCTGAATGAATCTTTAACAAACAAAGATTATAGGCTAATGTTACACACAAAGATATAATGTTCACAAAGCAATAAAAGTAATAAAATTTTTTTTAAAAAAATCTTCCAATGATTTCAGAATTCTGCTATAATTAAAGCATAATTGTTATTAGTGCTATCAAACGATTAATCGTGATTAATCGCATCCAATCGTGTATATATAAACACACACACACATGCATGTATATATTTAAGAAAAATATGTTTTGTTAACCAACGTCACTGCAACCGTTTACCAAGAAATTTTGGAGCACTTCATGCTTCCTTCTGCTGACCAGCTTTTTAAAGATGCTGATTTCATTTTCCAGCAGGATTTGGCACCTGCCCACACCAAGGTTATTATAGTTTTGAATTTTTAAATTCGTTTTATTTTAATATCGTTTTCAAATTTTCTATAAAATTCAGTTTAGTTTTTATTAGTTTCATTCAAATTTTTGTTAGTTTTAGTTTAGTTTTCATTTTGTGAACGCATTTTTATTTAGTTTTTATATAGTTTATTTTAACAGATCATTTCCAGAGCGCAGGCCAAAGAAAGACGTAGGCATAACTTAACCTTAGTGAGGCAAACATATAGCGACACAAAATTAACGCATGCTGAGATTGATTAGATTGTAAAAGTATACAAATATACGACAACGAAAGCAGACTACACAAGTCGCGCTTAATGTCATATCCAATGATGTGTGTTGAGATATTTAGTATGAAAGTAAATGTAGCCTGATTTGGTTATATGTCTTTTCTTATTTAACCATAATCATGATATTGTAACTGTGGTGTCTTGCTCACTTTTCCGTGAACAGCCGTGCATCAATCAAAACTGGGACTAATGAAATTCAATAATAACGACAATCGCATTTAACAGTAAAGGCTTATATTTGAATGTTCTTTTCATTTATGAAGAATTATAAGCGTGTGTATGATGTGATTTAGCCAATGCACATTTGTTCAAAAGCCTGTCAGGCAAAAGTTTTGTTGTTTACAGAAAGGATGCGCGTTCTCATCTTTTTTTTTTTGTCATGTTGCGCTGCATGTCTGTTTTTCTTCAAAGCACCAACCTAGACTAGTAATATATAATGTATTACATTTTGGAAGTAACTTGCCCAACACTGGAATTAAATTAGTGCTGCAGTCAGATAATGGGTCGGGTGTTCTGTTAAGTACTGCTGGTGCACGTTTACCAAACAGGACCCGTGCAGGCTTTAAACTGCTTTGCGTCTCTCCGTCAGATAACCCCATGTGCGTGATGCGCCATTAGGCTACAGGTAGGCTATTTCCCTAAACCTCCACACAGCTCGTAACCAAAGACTTAAACTACTTCAGTCTGTGTGCATTGAATTTATTTAATACACGAGTTTCACAATTTGAGTTGAATTACTGAAATAAATGAACTTTTCCACAACATTCTAATTTATTGAGATGCACCTGTACACACACATATATAAACAATTTTATTTTGGATGCCATTAATCCCAATTAATCGTTTGACAGTACTAATTGTTATATCCACATCCACAGGTCTGTCTTAGAGACATGTTCAATTTCCCATGATGTCATGAAGGAAGAGAAGGCCAGGGGCCCTTCAGCAGAATACTGCAGTTGAGCCACAGAGTGGTTGAAACTGCGTTCCACTTCATCCTTACACCATCTGTTTTTCCTTCATCCCTCCTTTGGTAACTTGACAATGACATCACATAGGAAACAGCTGGTGAGGGACTTCAACCATTTTATTACCTGTTATATCTGTAAAGGGTACTTGATCAAGCCCACCACCGTGACAGAGTGCCTGCACACCTGTAAGTATCTACAGAGTCTATGAAACATTTTAATGATGATTTAGCAGTAGTTTTCGTGGGCTCTGACCCAAAAATGATCTGTTCTGATAGCGTCACGGACAGCATGTGGGAAAAAAAAAAATGATAAAATGTAATTATCCATTGAGAGTTAGGGTAGCAGAATAAAGAAATAACTTTCCATATATGTAATTGTTAAATGTTTAATATATGAATCAATGTGTCCAATCAACTTGTATTTTATTTGTATTTTTATTGTATTTTAGTGCAGACCTACCTGTCACTTGACAGTTTCACTGATACAGTATTTAGACCAGTGTTTGTTGCATGTATTTTAGCTGATAAATTCCACTTCTGCTGTTGTTAATTAATTTAGGGACATTTAATTTCATAATGCTTGATTAGGCACATATGTATTTCCACAGAGAGTAGGTGAACATCAGGATTTAGTGTTAATTAATTGTCATTTTATTGTCAGATGAATGTGACCTACTTTCCTTTTTGCATTATATTGGTACGGCACATCAGATGTTATAATTCCCTCACTTTTACGACACATGACCAACACACTGTCACCTGTAGATCAGTCCCCATGACAACAGATATTCTCCTCAAGCATAAGCTATTTTCACGCAAAATATTTTCTTGATGGAGTTAGTTTGCAATTTGTGCTTTATTGTTTGATTGTGGCATATTAAATGTAAACCATGAGAAGGTTAGATAGTAAAATGTATTATTATTTATATTATTTGGTATTTATTTTAATTATTATTTTTTGCTTATATGTAATGTTATGTAATGCCATAAAAGTAATTCCATATCTTGAATGTACTAGGCATTTGTGTAAGAATACACTGTACTTTAGCCACCTGCCCAGCTGATTATTCCACACAGTGATGACCTGATTGTGTCTTGTATCAATGTCAGTGTGTAATATGTGTGAGCAGTGGCTTTTCCCTCCACTCACTTATGAGGTAAATCAGTTTGATATAGTGTGTGTGTGTGTGTGTGTGTTGACAGCTTTGTATGTGTATTCACAGAGCAATAAGGTAATGATTTTTGCAGTGGTTTTGCTGGTGGAAAATAATAGGTGTTTCACTGGTTAAGCAGAGCCAAAAGCTTTATCTAATTGCCAGTTTGTAAGACTTGGTTTTAATTGTAGTCTGTGGTCATTCTGGCAGATGTAGGGAATATCATCTGGGAAATGTAACATAAAAAAAAAATTATTGTAATTTTAACAGTAAGAAACTGTAAAAATGTTACAGTAAAATGTAAATGGGAAATTCCCTTGCTATATGCAGTGAAAATATGTAATAAATATAATGGGACATTTCAAATACTGTAAAGCAATGTTAAATTTACAGTTTAGTAAAAAAAAAAAAGTAAAAAAGAACAAGCCATCTTATAACTTATAGGATGATGAAATCATAGTCATCTTGTAAAAATGTTGCTACTGTATTTTTACATTGAAGTTCTGGCAGCCACAGCTGCTGTTTTTTTTTTTACTGTAAATTTCACAGATTTTTACTGTTATTTAAGTATAATTTCGTCTTTTTTTGTATAGTTTGTAAAAGCTGCATAGTCCAGCATTTTGAGGACAGCAATGATTGCCCAAGATGTGGTATCCAGGTTCATGAAACAAATCCCTTGGAGATGTTAAGGTAAACTACACTGATCCATGATATCCTACTACGAAGTCAAAATCTGCTTCAAGTGGTCAGGGATCAGATTTAGTGTAGCATTGTAGCGCACACAATATAAGCCATGATAAGGATTAATGAGATTAATCTATTTGATTTTAACGAAATCTGGAACACAATCTAAGAGCTTTCCCATAATAGATCTGAGAGATTTTGTTGTCCACAGTTGACTGGTTTTGAGCAGTGTTGGGTCATTGAGTGGCAGTGAATTTGATCCTGGTTGGGAGGCATTCCAAGCAACAGCCAGACTGTTTTCTGGAGCCAGAGTGTCAGCTGTGAGACTGTCTCTGCACAGGATTGCCTCTCCACACCAGTGATGCATCTCCACCCCGACACCAGATAGAATGATAACATGATAATAAGACCTTAGAGCAGAATTAGCCTGAACCTGCTAACAAATGTGACGGGGACATTAGCATGACTCTCATCGTGTTCTGGTTCCTCACATTTCTGTGTATTTGTTTTCTCCAAAGGCTGGACAACACTCTAGAAGAAGTCATTTTCAAACTTGTGCCTGGCCTTAGAGAAAGTATGTATTTTGCCATTTGAAGTAACTCTTGTGTCATATACATATACCATATATCAACTGGCATTTAATTAACTTTTTTGTTTTCTTCCAGAGGAACAACAGCAAGAGGTTGAATTCTGGAGAAGAAACAAATCGAAAGAAAGTCCTGATGGTAAATGACTCAAACAGTGAAATGATATACAACTGCACTCACCTGATAACCATGTTAACTCAAAAGTTCACCATTTTGAAGGAATAGTTTGCACGAAAATGAAATGTACTCACTCTGTTATCGCTTCAAACCTGAATGAAAATTGAGAGAATTTCAGCAGAATGTTGACTGTTTTCCATATGAAAGTGAATGATACCATGAGACACACAAATTAAAATGACACAAAGCACTGTAAAAAAAATCCCCAATAGATTTTAAAAGGCAAGAAATAGAGCACACAAGTTATATGAACTAGTGTTATGATACATTTATGCTCCCTGTTGTCCTTTTTGGTGCTTGACAGCTCCTGGTCACCATTAATTTTCATTGTATGGAAAAGAGCAGCATGAAAATTTGGCATAACATCTCCTTTTGTGGTTTACAGAAGAGAGAAAGTGATTTGGGTTTGGAATAGCATAAGGGTCAGTTAATAATAACAGAAGTTTCATATTTGGCTGAACTTTAATCCCACACATTAGGCTCTCCTGACTAATAATTTATAATGAATAATTCATTACATTTATATAGCGCTTTTCTAGGCACTCAAAGCGCTTTACATTGTCAGGGGGTATCTCCTCATCCACCACCAGTGTGCAGCATCCACCTGGATGATGCGACAGCAGCCATAGTGCACCAGAACGCCCACCACACACCAGCTTATTGGTGGAGAGGAGACAGAGTGATAAAGCCAATCAGTAGATATGGGGATTGTTAGGAGGCCATGATGGTCAGAGGCCAATGGGCAAATTTGGCCAGGATGACGGGGTTATACCCCTACTCTTTTCGAAAGCCATCCTGGGCTTTTTAATGACCACAGAGAGTCAGGACCTCGGTTTAACGTCTCATCCGAAGGACGGTGCTTGTTGACAGTATAGTGTCCCCATCACTATACTGGGGTGCTAGGGCCCACTCAGACCGCAGGGTGAGCACCCCCTGCTGGTCTCACTAACACCACTTCACAGCTCAAATGAATCTACCACACTCCGTTTCAGTGACCTTGACTCAGAGGTGGTGGGTAGTAAGATGCGAGTCATCAGTATAGATGTATCTGTGTCACTCTGCTCCATTGACTCCAGAGAGAACTACTAGAGTCACTCTGTACAACTATTTTATACAGTTACAACGGTAAAGATAAGCGCTGAATTTTTAAAACTATTTATTTACTATTAAAAAAAATGGAAATAAAAATGGAAATATTTGTGCTCTATCAATAATTGTAACATAAAGGCAACTATTTAGTCAAATAAGTTAGTTTTTTTTTTTTTTTTTTCAAATTGGCTAACTGACTGAAAAATCTGCCATGGTAAAATACATTTGATTAGTTTTTTGCAGTTTCGGCTTACTTACCTCAGTCATCATCAAACATCTATGCTAGACATTTCTTCATTGTTCTCAGGGTGCCATCAAACTAATTTTTAGTAAGTAACAAACTGGCCAGCAAGTTAGAATTTGCTCTCACGAGGGTTTCTGTTACAAGATTACTTAATTTCTGCCTTAAGACCATATTAAATGATGATGAAGACACACAAGAACATGCCATTCATTTGTTTTTCTATATCATATCAGTAGTAAAATTACATGGCCCTATTTATTTTGGCCAGCTGGGAGGCGAACTACTGGATGCCCCATTTAGTTAAATAATGTTTTGTGTGATTTGTTGGAATGTATGAGTTTTTTGTTTGTGTACCACAATCTTCATAATCTACAGCTCTTGTGCTCAATGTATGAACCAAAATGAATGGCTTTCATAATACTTGGGGTCTCCAAGGCAACTTGTAAGTGTTTGCAGCTGAAAGCAGTTCTTAATGACGAGATAATTACCACATTCGTGATTTTCCCAAGAGCATGTTTTTGAATATTATCTATTTCATATAAAAGAAAGCCTGAGAAAAGATGCAGATGCTATTTTGCATTAGCATATCTATTAGCCTGAAATGTTCAGCGTTGTGCCCCGCATTGTCAGAGGAGCACATAATGTGGCACATATTTATTTTTTTTAGTTTTTTTAATGAAATCTATGCAGTTTTCACACAAAATCCAAATGATTTCTGTTGAGCCTTTTTTCCCAAAAGGAAGCTATTATTTTCATGTGTAGATTTATCTGTACAGGGATTTTTTTTTGTTTTAACCATTTTGGGGAGTCAGAGAAATGTTAAAATAAAGTAATAATAAATAAGTCAAGTCACATTTATCTATATAGTGCTTTATACAATACAGATTGTGTCAAAGCAGTTTCACAGTAATAACAAGAAAATAACACAACACATTAAACAACAAATTAACACTTAATGTTGAAAAATTAATCAATTATGTTATAAATTGAATTTCAGCTGTAAAGCAGCTCTACAGAAGTCAAGTCAAGTCACCTTTATTTATATAGCGATTTTAACAATACAGATTGTGTCAAAGCATTAATTATGAAAATAGTGTGTCAATGTTGCAAAATGACAATAGTAAACACTCAATTTTCAGTTAAAGGCAGTTCATCATTGAATTCAGTGATGTCATCATCCAGCTAAGTTCAGTTTAAATACGAAACCAGCAGTTCAATTCCAGGCTGCAGCAATGTCACATTGTGCAGAGGACTGATTCCTGTGGTCTAGTCCCGGTGGCTGTCTAGGAGACAAGGTCTTCACTGGGGATCTGTGTCTGGGGCTCATCTAGTTGTCCTGATCTCCGCTGACATTCAGGGCTTTAGAGGTCCTCTCTAGGTCCTGATCCACCATATGGGCTGGATACGTACTGGATCCGGGTGACTGCAGTGACCATCTGATCTGGATACAGACTGGATCTGGTGGCTACGGTGACCTCAGAATAAGAAAGAAACGGACTAATATTAGTGTAGATGCCAGAAGACAATAGTGTCATTATTCGGCTCAATTTAGTTCAATGTTGATTCAATTTATTTCAATAAATACTACAAGTAAAGAAATCTGTGTGAAAGGCAGATGAAGCAGCAGTTCAGACCTTTTGATAAAGTCCTTTAACATGACCACCTCTGTTTTGTCTTTTTCCAGAGGATGGCCCTATATGTAAGAAGGCCCGAGTGGATGAAGAGGATGATGTTAAAGGTGGTGGAGACTACCACAGGAGTGATCCGCAGATAGCCATCTGTCTAGACTGCTTGCTTAACAATGGGCAGATGGGGGAGAACATTGTCAAGGTTAGCCATCTTGAATTATCTCTCCTCCTCCTATCATACTATCATACTTCATGTGTGCCACTCCATGTCTTCTGCTTCTTTTATCTTCTTTCTGTGCTGGTCTTGCACACTCATCCCTTCTAAAGGAAAGGTGATCCAGGATCAGATTTTTTACTCAAGATCCTTGTGATTGACATTTTAAGATTAAAGCTGAAGCTGATCCTTATTCTTTTTCTAAAGCCTGGTATCAATAGGTGTAACTCCAAAGCTCAATCTTTTCCATCCGTTCCCATGTTGCCATTATCTCCCTGTTTGCTAATAATTCTTTCTTTCTTTCTTTCTTTCTTTCTTTCTAGTAATATTATGAAATATTATTACAATAAAAACTTTTCAGTTTTAATGTATTTTAAAGTGTAATTTATTTTTGTGATGGCAAAGCTGAGTTTTCATCAACCATTACTCCAGTCTTCAGTGTCACATGATCTTTCAGAAATCATTCTAATATTTTGATGGGGTCGCAATTTGGAAATTTGTGCAAATTTGTCATTTCGCCTTGTTTTCCAGGGCTTAATGAAAAAATTTATTCGCTGCTCAACAAGAGTGACTGTTGGAACAATCAAGAAGTTTTTAAGTCTGAAGTTAAAGCTGCCCAGTTCTTTTGAGGTAACACCTGAATATCTTTAGTCTACATAGTTTACCATTTTTCTTCTCAGCAAAAAAAGATGCCATGATTTGGTGGATATTACATATTTCCTATCCATTTTGTTTATATTTCACATGTCTATGTTGTTATGCATTTTGCAGAAACGTTTATGCAAAGCTTATAGTGCATATAGTGTGGTAAAACTTATATCTATATATATCAATATGCATTTATCAGTACGTGTGTTCCCTAGTAATCAAACCCAAGACCTTTGCATACAGGAACAGTCCTAATGAAATATGCTCTTTTGGGAATCAAACATGTCTTTACTTCATTGCATGCGTTTCAGCAATTAGCTACTATATTCTCAAGTTTATCATGTTTCTGCTGTTTGTTTCGCTTGTTTGCTTGGCTGTTTTGGTCCACCATACAATGAAATTGCTCTCACAGTCACTAGCTTTTTCTGCAGCTAGATGTTCTATGCAACGGTGAGATCATGGGTAAAGACCACACCATGGAATTCATCTACATGACCCGCTGGAGGCTTCGGGGAGAAAATGTAAGCCACGAGAATACCAGTATCTCCTCCCCTCCTCTCTTCTCATGTGTGAAATGTAAATCCTCTCATCTTTTCCACTGGGATGAGCAGTGCGGTAGACCCTATTACTCAAAGCAGGTTCATAGCAAGTTGTATGGCTTTGCTTTTCATGGTATTTACAATTTAAAGCAATGAACTTAAGCCATAAAACTTTAAGGTTTATTTCAAAACAAGTCAGGTCAGTCCCACACTGCCCTTCTCAGTTCGGCATGTGCTTCAGAGTTAATTCTAGCATTATGATTGTCACTTTTACACAAGGCTGTCATGGAGTATGAAATCGCTGTAGTGGTGAAGGGGGTTACAGACGCCCCACTGGGGGGTCTGTACTCTGTTCTCATACCCAAGCATATCCTCTTGCAACTCTTGGGTGCCTGTATACCCTGTTGATATGTGTACGACTTTCCATCTGTGCAGAAAAGCCACCCCTGAACATTTCACCATGTTTTTTTAAAAACCACATAACATTTTCTTGAGTTTTAAAATTTCCATTGCCCCAAAGATTAAATTTAATAATTAAAATTTTCATTTTAAACAAAACAATACATATAATTTAATATAATATCATGTAATATAATGTAATATTTATCAGTTGACATCCCTAGTAATTATTAATTAATTATTTATAATTGTTTTATCATTATTCATCACTTAAATGTATCACGCATTTAATGCATACTGTAAAATCAGAAAGACTACCCTTAGAGTTTCCCTAAATTTTGAAATTGACTTTAAATAAATTGAGAATTTGATTTTAAAATTGAAAGTTTTTTAAAGCAAGGATTCGCATAATCAGTTTAGGGATTCTGCCAAAAAAGTCACAACAATTTTTTTTTCTGAAAAGCTCCTGAAGGTATGAAAGTTACATGAGGTTAAAAATTAATCGTAAATTGAAGGGGCACGGAACTGGGTCAGAAAGCGCCGGCACCTCATCTCTCATTTTTCTAGTACAGTAGAGAAATCTCCTTCCCTTGCTTTCTATAAACAGGTCTCTGATAGTGTTGTTGAGTGTACTTTAGAATGAGTGTGTGAGTTTTTCCTGTAACCTGTCAGTACTATCGTGAAGATGTTCTCGCATTCTCAGTGCAGATTAATAATGTCTTAATATTTGTTTTGAACAAAAAGGCTGTGGCTTTCTTGTAAAGAATAACTCGAAATATGATCAGATTATAATAGAGCGCAACAATAGAGTTCCATATTCCATTCATTTTCTCCATAGAGACTTGACTTGCAATGTATATAACAGTAATGTATAAACACTCAAGACAGATGGTCCATGAGCTCAGAGATTAAATGAGAGTGTCAGTCTGATTTAAACTTTTTTTTAGTTTTTAAAATTTGTGTTTAATAGTTAAAAACATATTTAAGAAAAACATTTTCAATAAACTTGACAATAAATTTTCCTTGGATCCACCAATCATAAAAGGCTATGGGCCTCATTTATAAATAGTTGTATATAAACCGTCCTAAATTTGTTCTAAGATTGTTTCTCAAAAGTGTGTAAGTGTGATGCAGCGAAAACTAATGTGCGCACAAAAACATGTGCGTACTCCTCTCTTAGATGTGACATTTATAAATCGCAAATGATCTTGAAATTGTGTGCAGCTGACTGGTGTCAGATCTCCGCCTTGTAAACACCCCCTAATTAATATCATTAGCATATAAAAGAGCATCAGTCAACGTCGAAAACCGTTATTTGAGAATGGCGAGCGACAAGAAAAACCGGATGCCTTTTTAGCTTTCTTGGTTTTAATTTATGGAGTGAATCACAGAAACAAACCAAAACTCAACATAGCTTGTCTCAGTTTTTTTTCCTTAGTTTTATTTAAGTGAAACTTATTTCCTGTAAGCTTATTTATTTAATTAAATACAATTTTATTCTGTTTTTCCATTCACATAAGTGCGGCAGATGCACGATGACATGTCAAAACTCATGTTCTGTTTCTGGTGATATTTGCACATTTATGGCATTATTAACGGGTCTCAGACATTCATATATTTAAAGGGGTCATATGATGCGATTTCAAGTTTTCCTCTCTCTTATGTGTTTTTTGAACATTAAAGCATGTCAACATATTCTGTTACACCAAATACACAAAATAATGATCTTTAAAATAGCATCATATGACCCCTTTACATTTTTTAATCTAATTTAGTTTTTATTTAACATTCTAATCTTGTCTGTTAACAGTTAAGCAATTATCCAGCGTCTGATATCTGTCAGGAAAATTATTATTATCATCATTATCAGGGCTGCTGCTTATATTTCCAAATACCTGCAGTACTCCAATTTGACACAATAAAAAGTGCGTACGTCTGCTCAGACCCTGACGTGGCTCTAAGCACTTTTCCACGCAAAGACTGTGTTTATAAAAATTAACGTTCCTGTGGCTTTAAGCGTACACGCACTCTGAGATCAAATTTGTGCGTACGCATGCTTTATAAATGAGGTTACTGTGAAAGCCTGAACCACCTCAAAAGAGCTGGCTTGCCGTTCTCTTAACATCTTTTAACTTATGTAGACATTTTAGAGGTTTTGATTCATTTCTTTATAAAAGAGGATAAATACAGTATTTCTATGATTTTCAAATACTACTTTCCGAAATCTGTTACACCAAATACACAAAATAATGATCTTTAAAATAGCATCATATGACCCCTTTACATTTTTTAATCTAATTTAGTTTTTATTTAACATTCTAATCTTGTCTGTTAACAGTTAAGCAATTATCCAGCGTCTGATATCTGTCAGGAAAATTATTATTATCATCATTATCAGGGCTGCTGCTTATATTTCCAAATACCTGCAGTACTCCAATTTGACACAATAAAAAGTGCGTACGTCTGCTCAGACCCTGACGTGGCTCTAAGCACTTTTCCACGCAAAGACTGTGTTTATAAAAATTAACGTTCCTGTGGCTTTAAGCGTACACGCACTCTGAGATCAAATTTGTGCGTACGCATGCTTTATAAATGAGGTTACTGTGAAAGCCTGAACCACCTCAAAAGAGCTGGCTTGCCGTTCTCTTAACATCTTTTAACTTATGTAGACATTTTAGAGGTTTTGATTCATTTCTTTATAAAAGAGGATAAATACAGTATTTCTATGATTTTCAAATACTACTTTCCGAAAGAAAGAAAGTGAAAGAAAGAAAGTGAAAGAAAGTGAAAGAAAGAAAGAGAAAGAAAGAAAGTGAAAAAGAAAGAAAGAGAAAGAAAGTGAAAGAAAGAAAGAAAGTGAAAGAAAGAAAGAAAGAAATTTACAATGTTGTAGCTGGTAGATTTGGTTTATGGCTAACAACCTATTTTTAAGGATTTCTTGAAAACCCCATGGGGAAAATGAATGGAAAAAAGAAAATACTTAAAAAGTTACTGAAAAACTGGATGGTCATTCTTGTTCTTAATTACATATTAAAGGTGCAGTAGGAGATCTTGGAAAATGCTAAATTTAACCTGATAGCACTGAAAGCGAACATCCCACCCTCCCTGCAATCACCGTCCAAAGCCACGCCCCCTGAATGCATATACGCGCACAGACCAGAATACCAGAGACAACATTACTACAATAGGCTACATCAGCGGTTCCCAATTCCAATTTAAAAGTACTACAATACCAGGACGGAAGATCGGGTTGTTGATGTTTCTCTGCCATTCTCGCTCTGTCTGCACAGCATGCGTGAACGCGCTGATGACATATACTGTCTGCGCGAACCGGGTGCGCAGAGGTATGCTCCTACATATGTTAACAGGCAGGTAGAAAGCCAATTAAAACGCTAGGACTGAGCGTTTTGATTGGACGAACATTTCTTGGTCCTACGCCTTCCACAGAATATATAAATACAGATAAATCCATTTAGACCACTTAAATGATTGCTATCGGGATGTGAAGAGACTTTCAACCAGCATAACAAAAAATGTTTCTGAAGACAATCACCTATTGCACCTTTACGTAAAAAACAAACAAACAAAAAAACCTAATAGACCTAATGAACTTAATCTATAGAAAAGCACAATAAAAGCCCCCTAACTGCAAAATCTGTAGATACAAACCATGTCATTTACGTATTTAAAGCTTGCATACTGTACCGGAAAATGTACATTTTACACTTATCTACAACTCTCTTTCTCCAGGGCTACCCAATGGTACTTGAATATCGGCCACGCATTGACTTTGGCTAGGTTGAAATATCCTGCACTAATTTCAGCTGATCAACAGACAGCGAATTGAATGGGCATGTCCAGTTCTGAAGAAATACTCTACCCATCTCTTCTGTTTAATTACTTTAGCTCTTTTTATTGGGATCAGTTAGTGCATTGAATCTTGTGACACTTACCATGTGCCACAGGGATTTGTGATTTGTGTCTCTTCCCATGTTGTGGTTTATTTACCAAAGTGACAAGGGCCTTCAGCAATTTGCATATAATGGTATCTCCTTTGAAAAAAAATGTCACATGATATAAAAATCTCAGTGCCTTTTCCCATACATCGTCTAATGAAGAGCTTCTGTGGATGGCTGTTTTATAAAGATTTATAAAGAGGTGTTATCAAAGAATTTTTCCTTTTGTGTTCCACAGAAGGAACAAAGTCCATACAGGTTTTGAAAAACATGAGGGTGAGTAAATGATGACAGAATGTTCGTATTTAGTGATTTAATATTCTTAGTCTCCTGATGTTTAAAGCTTTGGGCTGGTTCAGAGCCTGCAACATCCCCCAAGGGTTTTAAGCTGGTCTGTTTTTGATTTTGCCCACTTAAGGGGTTTTATTTATTATAGGCCATACCTCTGTGCTCACACAAATGCCTTTTCTTTTGAGGGTTTTGGTGACTTCTTTGCACATGTGCCTCATTTTTAAAAAATAAAGGTGAAGTTAACTTGGCTAAACATGTTGAGTATAGGTTTTACAATGTCATCACTTCCCTGGAATCCTAATTGAGAAAATAATTGAGCTTTACGGTCATTGTGTCATTATTTTGGTTTATGGTTGTCAGGCAATGAGTTAACTTTCTCACAATTTGTAATTCTCTAGCTTTTCCCCAAAAAATTATAGAAAATGGGTATAATGTTCATAACTGCTGTCTTGTGTCATGCTTGCCTGTTTTATGTCAGAATACAATTTTTATGTTAGTAAATCCTGAATCAAGTAGTCCAAAGAAAGAAATGACAAAGTAAAGGAAGTATTCATAGTTTATTCTTGCAAAATAGAATTAAAGCATTTGCTCGACCACATTCACAGGCTTCATTACAGTATGTTAGTCTAGTCATATTACACCAAAGACACTCTACATCAACACTGACCACATGGGATACATACTAAAAACTGTTTGTCTTACTATACTTGCAAACAGAGACCATGTGGCAAAAATAAGGCTTGAATTTCTGTGCATGGAACAAAACTACCTAATCTCTCAAACAGAGTTTGATATTTTTCCCCCCAGTACTCAGTGACATATTTGTGATTTTTTTAAAATGTCTACACAAATCTCACTGAAAAATTACTCCTGATAGAAATCTTAAGCAACAATCATATATAATATTAATAATAATTTTGCTATTGTTTTCACATTAAAGACGTTGACTTTAAAGTATAAAATATTGTGTTTAATTGGAAGCCGAATAATATGTGTTTAGAATAGACCCTTGAATGTCCTTGTGCTGCAATGATCAATATGTATTTTTGTAAGGAGCCCTTGTAGATATTTTATCTTTAAAAATGGAAATGTATGTTAGACAAACATCAAATGCTGCTTAGAATAATCTATTCTATTTTTCAATGTAAAGTCCCTAAGGTGATTTCGTTAGATTAGAAATGTATATAACACATGACAGTTAATGTATTGGTGTGACTTTGTTCAGAAAAATACACTCATGAATATTGATGTTATTGGGTGTGTCATTTTTTGATTTTATGCTTATGTCATGGTAATTAAAACTGATGACAAAACACTACAGTGTTTATTATATTGCATGTGTTACAGACAGTTCAGTTCTTTCTCCCTCCTGAAAATGGTCTCATTGCACTGTGGTGGGTGCGGCAGCACTGCCTCATATTTTATCTGTGATTTCATCTAAGGTTCATCTGCCAAGGATAGAATTTCTCCACAGCCAAAATCCATCGACTTTTCAAGTGATTCGGCTTTCATTGCTTTTGATGAGGAGAAAATGCTGCAAAAAGACCATTTCAAGATGAGACATATAACCCATTCTCTTACACACATACTTGTATATATGGTTTATGGGGACTCTCCATAGGCATATTAGTTGTTTATACTGTATGAACTGTTCTTTCTCTCATCTAACCCTAACACTACCCCTCAAAGAAAACTACTGGCATTTTTTGAATTTCAAAAAACGTTTTTGTTTTGCCATTTGGTTTACGAGGACATAGGAAGTGTCCTCATAAACCATGTTTATGTTGTAATACCCATGTCATTACACACATTTTTGTTCTCATAAACCATGTATTCAAGCACGCACACACACATTTTATTTAGAAGCTTTATGAGGGAATGTGTCCGTCACTCTTCATTCTCTAAAATATAAAGGTCATAGAGCATCAGATTCACAAAATTCCACCAGACTGCAGCTCACACAGCTTTGCTTTCTGGAAGTTAATGCACTGGAAGATGCACCGATCTGCAGAGAGACACTGCCTGGGCTCTGCACTCATGAAAGTGGATTTCTTCCACTTTCTCAAACAGGTCGGTCATAACACTTCTGGATTTCCACTCTGTGCTATAGCCAGCCAATCAGTTTTTCCAAAAGCGCTCTCTGTTCTGTCTAGGAAAGTGTATGTCTCTTCACCTGTGCCAAATGCATTATCTATCTGCACAATAGAGGATTATTGGAACCTTTCTCTGTAAAAGAACAGAAATCAGAAATTTGGAGATGGGAAAACGTTAACATTTTGTGGTGATACTGGTGCCCTTGACAAGATATCACCTGATCCATATATATATATATATATATATATATGTATGTGTGTGTGCGTGCATGTGTATATGTAGAGAGAGAGAAATTCTGTATACCTTCTGGAAAAAAAGAAAGATGAAAAAATTAAATGTATTGAAATGCAACTTCAAATTTCACCATTTATACTATATACACTGTAATGTTCAGTCCAAAGATGATGGATCAAAAACTGATCAAAGAAAACAGTTTATTAAAGAACACAATAAGGTAATCCAAATAACAAGCCAAGCTGCAAAACAGTGTGCAGAGCACAAACACTGTATGTATGCATGTATGTATATATACGTGTGTGTGTAAAGATGATGGATCAAAAACTGATCAAAGAAAACAGTTTATTAAAGAACACAATAAGGTAATCCAAATAACAAGCCAAGCTACAAAACAGTGTGCAGAGCACAAACACTGTATGTATGCATGTATGTATATATACGTGTGTGTGTGAGAGTAACGGGAAGTCAGACTCCGGACACAGACAAGTTAGAACCAAACAGGCGGGTTTATTGTACAGATTTCAATGAGCAACAATGGCAGGCGAGTAATGGTAAGTATAGAGTCTTTGATGCAGGGAATGTAGATATTGATGATAATAGTCTCTTTACCAGGATGACAGAGAGTGAACGGGTTGATGAAGGGATTTTCCAGGAGCTGGTTCCAATTAACTGTTTCAGGTAAATAGGGTTGAGAAGACAAAGGAGATCCAGGGACATGAAGCAGGTAAGTGAGAGCATAGAGATGAGTCTTCATTCCACAAGTGAGACCAGACAATGTGACTGTTTGAACTGTGTTCTCTTATAGTGCAGGGTGCTGATTGGTGATGACTGTCAGGTGTGTGTGCTCAGAACTCGGGTGATTGTGATCGCTGATAGGTGGAAGAGCCTGGCTTGTCCATGACAATATATATATATATATATGGGTGTCCATGGATCAAACCACACTTGAGCACACAAATGGAACAGATTGACAAACAAGCTGCCAATAATTTTTTTCTGTTTCTTTCTTTTTTCTTTTTTTAATCAAAGGTATTGGATCATTCAAGACAAATTAAACCCCTGTACTTTTGAGCAGGCAGTTTGGCATCTCAATTTGGCCTAATTAGTTTCCTTATTTGCTCAGCTGTCTGCATTTATATGTCTGTGTTGGCTCCCCTAATGTTTAACCAAACATTTGAGCCATACTTTCAACTGTGCTGCTTTTCAGTTTGACTGTATTAAATAAACATTTAGGAACACTGCTCAAGGTGGAACTGAGCTGAAAAAGATCAAGAGCCAAATATATTGCATACTAGTATAGTCAATCTTTTGTGTTCAGTATTAAGTCCCTTCCTGGTCAGCTTTCATATATAGCAACACATCCTAGCATATATTTGTGTTAGCGGCTTGATGGTTGCCGGTCAAACATTCGGGATGACTACACCCCATAAACACAATCAAGCCTAGAAAAAACCCAGTGAACCACCCCTTTAAAAAGTGTCCAAGTTTTATATATACACACACACATACACATAAAGAAAGAAAGAAAGAAAGAAAGAAAGAAATTTACAATGTTGTAGCTGGTAGATTTGGTTTATGGCTAACAACCTATTTTTAAGGATTTCTTGAAAACCCCATGGGGAAAATGAATGGAAAAAAGAAAATACTTAAAAAGTTACTGAAAAACTGGATGGTCATTCTTGTTCTTAATTACATATTAAAGGTGCAGTAGGAGATCTTGGAAAATGCTAAATTTAACCTGATAGCACTGAAAGCGAACATCCCACCCTCCCTGCAATCACCGTCCAAAGCCACGCCCCCTGAATGCATATACGCGCACAGACCAGAATACCAGAGACAACATTACTACAATAGGCTACATCAGCGGTTCCCAATTCCAATTTAAAAGTACTACAATACCAGGACGGAAGATCGGGTTGTTGATGTTTCTCTGCCATTCTCGCTCTGTCTGCACAGCATGCGTGAACGCGCTGATGACATATACTGTCTGCGCGAACCGGGTGCGCAGAGGTATGCTCCTACATATGTTAACAGGCAGGTAGAAAGCCAATTAAAACGCTAGGACTGAGCGTTTTGATTGGACGAACATTTCTTGGTCCTACGCCTTCCACAGAATATATAAATACAGATAAATACATTTAGACCACTTAAATGATTGCTATCGGGATGTGAAGAGACTTTCAACCAGCATAACAAAAAATGTTTCTGAAGACAATCACCTATTGCACCTTTACGTAAAAAACAAACAAACAAAAAAACCTAATAGACCTAATGAACTTAATCTATAGAAAAGCACAATAAAAGCCCCCTAACTGCAAAATCTGTAGATACAAACCATGTCATTTACGTATTTAAAGCTTGCATACTGTACCGGAAAATGTACATTTTACACTTATCTACAACTCTCTTTCTCCAGGGCTACCCAATGGTACTTGAATATCGGCCACGCATTGACTTTGGCTAGGTTGAAATATCCTGCACTAATTTCAGCTGATCAACAGACAGCGAATTGAATGGGCATGTCCAGTTCTGAAGAAATACTCTACCCATCTCTTCTGTTTAATTACTTTAGCTCTTTTTATTGGGATCAGTTAGTGCATTGAATCTTGTGACACTTACCATGTGCCACAGGGATTTGTGATTTGTGTCTCTTCCCATGTTGTGGTTTATTTACCAAAGTGACAAGGGCCTTCAGCAATTTGCATATAATGGTATCTCCTTTGAAAAAAAATGTCACATGATATAAAAATCTCAGTGCCTTTTCCCATACATCGTCTAATGAAGAGCTTCTGTGGATGGCTGTTTTATAAAGATTTATAAAGAGGTGTTATCAAAGAATTTTTCCTTTTGTGTTCCACAGAAGGAACAAAGTCCATACAGGTTTTGAAAAACATGAGGGTGAGTAAATGATGACAGAATGTTCGTATTTAGTGATTTAATATTCTTAGTCTCCTGATGTTTAAAGCTTTGGGCTGGTTCAGAGCCTGCAACATCCCCCAAGGGTTTTAAGCTGGTCTGTTTTTGATTTTGCCCACTTAAGGGGTTTTATTTATTATAGGCCATACCTCTGTGCTCACACAAATGCCTTTTCTTTTGAGGGTTTTGGTGACTTCTTTGCACATGTGCCTCATTTTTAAAAAATAAAGGTGAAGTTAACTTGGCTAAACATGTTGAGTATAGGTTTTACAATGTCATCACTTCCCTGGAATCCTAATTGAGAAAATAATTGAGCTTTACGGTCATTGTGTCATTATTTTGGTTTATGGTTGTCAGGCAATGAGTTAACTTTCTCACAATTTGTAATTCTCTAGCTTTTCCCCAAAAAATTATAGAAAATGGGTATAATGTTCATAACTGCTGTCTTGTGTCATGCTTGCCTGTTTTATGTCAGAATACAATTTTTATGTTAGTAAATCCTGAATCAAGTAGTCCAAAGAAAGAAATGACAAAGTAAAGGAAGTATTCATAGTTTATTCTTGCAAAATAGAATTAAAGCATTTGCTCGACCACATTCACAGGCTTCATTACAGTATGTTAGTCTAGTCATATTACACCAAAGACACTCTACATCAACACTGACCACATGGGATACATACTAAAAACTGTTTGTCTTACTATACTTGCAAACAGAGACCATGTGGCAAAAATAAGGCTTGAATTTCTGTGCATGGAACAAAACTACCTAATCTCTCAAACAGAGTTTGATATTTTTCCCCCCAGTACTCAGTGACATATTTGTGATTTTTTTAAAATGTCTACACAAATCTCACTGAAAAATTACTCCTGATAGAAATCTTAAGCAACAATCATATATAATATTAATAATAATTTTGCTATTGTTTTCACATTAAAGACGTTGACTTTAAAGTATAAAATATTGTGTTTAATTGGAAGCCGAATAATATGTGTTTAGAATAGACCCTTGAATGTCCTTGTGCTGCAATGATCAATATGTATTTTTGTAAGGAGCCCTTGTAGATATTTTATCTTTAAAAATGGAAATGTATGTTAGACAAACATCAAATGCTGCTTAGAATAATCTATTCTATTTTTCAATGTAAAGTCCCTAAGGTGATTTCGTTAGATTAGAAATGTATATAACACATGACAGTTAATGTATTGGTGTGACTTTGTTCAGAAAAATACACTCATGAATATTGATGTTATTGGGTGTGTCATTTTTTGATTTTATGCTTATGTCATGGTAATTAAAACTGATGACAAAACACTACAGTGTTTATTATATTGCATGTGTTACAGACAGTTCAGTTCTTTCTCCCTCCTGAAAATGGTCTCATTGCACTGTGGTGGGTGCGGCAGCACTGCCTCATATTTTATCTGTGATTTCATCTAAGGTTCATCTGCCAAGGATAGAATTTCTCCACAGCCAAAATCCATCGACTTTTCAAGTGATTCGGCTTTCATTGCTTTTGATGAGGAGAAAATGCTGCAAAAAGACCATTTCAAGATGAGACATATAACCCATTCTCTTACACACATACTTGTATATATGGTTTATGGGGACTCTCCATAGGCATATTAGTTGTTTATACTGTATGAACTGTTCTTTCTCTCATCTAACCCTAACACTACCCCTCAAAGAAAACTACTGGCATTTTTTGAATTTCAAAAAACGTTTTTGTTTTGCCATTTGGTTTACGAGGACATAGGAAGTGTCCTCATAAACCATGTTTATGTTGTAATACCCATGTCATTACACACATTTTTGTTCTCATAAACCATGTATTCAAGCACGCACACACACATTTTATTTAGAAGCTTTATGAGGGAATGTGTCCGTCACTCTTCATTCTCTAAAATATAAAGGTCATAGAGCATCAGATTCACAAAATTCCACCAGACTGCAGCTCACACAGCTTTGCTTTCTGGAAGTTAATGCACTGGAAGATGCACCGATCTGCAGAGAGACACTGCCTGGGCTCTGCACTCATGAAAGTGGATTTCTTCCACTTTCTCAAACAGGTCGGTCATAACACTTCTGGATTTCCACTCTGTGCTATAGCCAGCCAATCAGTTTTTCCAAAAGCGCTCTCTGTTCTGTCTAGGAAAGTGTATGTCTCTTCACCTGTGCCAAATGCATTATCTATCTGCACAATAGAGGATTATTGGAACCTTTCTCTGTAAAAGAACAGAAATCAGAAATTTGGAGATGGGAAAACGTTAACATTTTGTGGTGATACTGGTGCCCTTGACAAGATATCACCTGATCCATATATATATATATATATATATATGTATGTGTGTGTGCGTGCATGTGTATATGTAGAGAGAGAGAAATTCTGTATACCTTCTGGAAAAAAAGAAAGATGAAAAAATTAAATGTATTGAAATGCAACTTCAAATTTCACCATTTATACTATATACACTGTAATGTTCAGTCCAAAGATGATGGATCAAAAACTGATCAAAGAAAACAGTTTATTAAAGAACACAATAAGGTAATCCAAATAACAAGCCAAGCTACAAAACAGTGTGCAGAGCACAAACACTGTATGTATGCATGTATGTATATATATGTATATATACGTGTGTGTGTGAGAGTAACGGGAAGTCAGACTCCGGACACAGACAAGTTAGAACCAAACAGGCGGGTTTATTGTACAGATTTCAATGAGCAACAATGGCAGGCGAGTAATGGTAAGTATAGAGTCTTTGATGCAGGGAATGTAGATATTGATGATAATAGTCTCTTTACCAGGATGACAGAGAGTGAACGGGTTGATGAAGGGATTTTCCAGGAGCTGGTTCCAATTAACTGTTTCAGGTAAATAGGGTTGAGAAGACAAAGGAGATCCAGGGACATGAAGCAGGTAAGTGAGAGCATAGAGATGAGTCTTCATTCCACAAGTGAGACCAGACAATGTGACTGTTTGAACTGTGTTCTCTTATAGTGCAGGGTGCTGATTGGTGATGACTGTCAGGTGTGTGTGCTCAGAACTCGGGTGATTGTGATCGCTGATAGGTGGAAGAGCCTGGCTTGTCCATGACAATATATATATATATATATGGGTGTCCATGGATCAAACCACACTTGAGCACACAAATGGAACAGATTGACAAACAAGCTGCCAATAATTTTTTTCTGTTTCTTTCTTTTTTCTTTTTTTAATCAAAGGTATTGGATCATTCAAGACAAATTAAACCCCTGTACTTTTGAGCAGGCAGTTTGGCATCTCAATTTGGCCTAATTAGTTTCCTTATTTGCTCAGCTGTCTGCATTTATATGTCTGTGTTGGCTCCCCTAATGTTTAACCAAACATTTGAGCCATACTTTCAACTGTGCTGCTTTTCAGTTTGACTGTATTAAATAAACATTTAGGAACACTGCTCAAGGTGGAACTGAGCTGAAAAAGATCAAGAGCCAAATATATTGCATACTAGTATAGTCAATCTTTTGTGTTCAGTATTAAGTCCCTTCCTGGTCAGCTTTCATATATAGCAACACATCCTAGCATATATTTGTGTTAGCGGCTTGATGGTTGCCGGTCAAACATTCGGGATGATGAAGACCCAGATCAGATAATTCATTCTGAGAACTAACCCACTGGAATAGTTATGTTTAGACTTTTTTTTTAAATATGAGAGAACTTCATCCCCTCAGTGCTCAAACCTTATTATGATAGACAGGTGTTAAATTAGACTGTCATCAGCAGTTTAATCCATTAAGAAAACAAGTGGCAGGCCCAAGTGACACAAATCAATCTAAGTGTTTGCGCAATCTTTCATCAGCATGAACTTGTGAGTGTGATTTTTTTGGTTGAGTGCCCTGTGAGCCTTAATGAACTTTCTATCCTGTCATGAAAATGATTGTGCTTTCTCCAAAGTGTGACTCAGTTAATTTCATTGCATTTGTCAGTGGATTTCTAGAAATTCAGCATATCTTACTTGTTTTGGCACAGACGAGCAGACGATCGGATGAAAAGTACATTTTGTATTAGCCTATATTTCAGTCAGAAGTAAAAATACTGCACAAGTGAGTTCCAGCAGTGATTCTTCATTCACTTCACTGTGTTCGCTAGGTTGTAAGCAGAGAGGCCATTGTCAGAATTTAACATGCTTTCACTGACATGTTGAAATTTGAAACATGGATTTCTGATCAGCCTTATTTGCACATTTGAAGAACAAAATCTTACATCAATGTTGTTACATAAGATGAGGCCCTGTTTGTGTGATGGAGGCCAAGTGCTGTGCAGGTAAACCTCACTCTCCTGATCTCAAGAAGTGCACTAGCGACTGCCGCTATAGAGGCTGTGGTCTTTAACCTCCTTGTTAGTGTGCCCGTCTCCCATGCCGGTGACCCGGGTTCCTATCATTACTGCAGTTCGATTTAGATCTTAAAATGGCATCATGAGATATTCACGTGTGTGCTTTGTCTTAACTTTTTAAACCTAGCATGTAAATATTTGTATGGTATGGTACAGAGCCTTTAATTCCCATTTTCCAGTAAATGTTGTAGAAATGTACCAACACGATTATTTTAGGTGGGAGACTGAAACTGAACCTGCTCTCGTGCCTCGCGGATATTTTCTGAGTCTCTCACGAGTTTGGCAGCTTCATGTGACGTTTATTTGCATGATTTGTTTTTCAATACATAAATACAAAATTTAAACAGTAGCAATACAGATTAATACAGTAGCTGTTATGGCTGCTGCTTAAAAGTTTTATACCGACGAGCGATGCAACACTAAGGGGTGAAATACAGTGGTCTCTGCCCAGAGAAGCAGCATCAGACGCGGGTAGTTCACTGTTCATTCACCTAAATTTAGTCTTATTACACTACTTTATCTTTGTGTCTGATTTTTAACAGGTAGAAAATTCTAGATTCAAATCAAATAACTAATGAAAGTAAAGCTTGCATTATTTTTGATGCAAAATCAGTGACAGCTTTGACTTGACTGGGTGGTACTTTTCAGTATTAGAAGGTATACTGCTACAAATGTATTAAACATGTTAGTGAAGGTGGTTTGCTGAGGAGCCCACAAGTATGTAAAGCTGCCTGAGACTGATGGAGAATAGAACTATCATCAATTCCACCAGGAAGTTTTAGAGGCTGTTATTGTAACACATAAGTTATAGGCATGAGCTTATGTACTAAATTAATTTAAAACCTGCATCAACATTATATTTTAGGTGACATCATTCTTATCTCAACATAGCTGCTAAAAATTTGGCATACTGAACAATGTAGTTATGATTCATATACTGTATGCTATTGAGGCTATGTCACTGCGGTTATGTTTGTTGTTATTGTAATCCCTAGAGAAGAATGTTGTGAAGTTTAGGCAGGATCGTTTCATAAATTCTCTGTTTGAAAAATTTGACCGTATTTGTTTTGCACAAAAATCTAGACCTGTCTGATGTCTCGACGTCTTCAGAAGCATCATGTTCATCCATTGCATCAACATTGATTTTTGACTATCCCCCAAGAAGGAAACCAAGGCTGACAGAAGACCGTCCTGATAAACAAGCAACACAAAAGGTATGTATATGGTATATAAAAATGTTTGGTGCTTGTCTTGGAAGATGATTGGTCAATATCTGTGCTTTATATACAATAAAGCACAACTATAACCTCTTTGCATACCACTTCAAAGCACTTGCTGACAGGTTTTTTTGTCAGGGACTTAGAAAATTATAATGAAAGAATGTGAAAAAATAGTGGGGACCAGAAACTGGTAACCATCTTCAGAATATCTTCTTTTGTGTTCAGCACAAGAAAGAAGTTAATACAGGTTTGGAACAACTTGAGGGAGACTAAATGATAGAATTGTCATTTTTGGGTGAACTAATGCTTTAACATACTTGTTGCTGAAATGACTGAAGTACATGGGTAAGAACTTTAATATAATTTATTTTTTATGAATAGGGTCTGAGTTTAAAATTAAGGAAAAATGTATATTTTAAGACTTATGTTTAACGCTTGTCTCCATCCTCAAACTATCTGTTACTCTCATGTTTACCAGTGTAACTCTATGACTGAAAAACAGAAGAACAACTCCACAAACTAAGAATGCACTTGAAATTGTCACTTTATTTCATTATTTGGAGGACCCATATTCTTAGAATGGATATGTATGTAATTCTTTCAGATTAAATATTGATGCAAAATCTATTTAACAGTTTAACTTTTGGTTAATGTTTGGATATGATTAAATGTATTGTTTTTGCTATTTGTGTTTTTAAGAGCACTTCTATGATGCATCAAGTGGCTCAAGGTACTTGGTTTGGCATAAAGACTGTACAGAGATGTACAGTCTTGAACCATGGTGATGGTAAGATTTAACATAACATATTAGAGAATTATGGGCACAAACACCAAAAATAATCATAGCTTTGTTGCTATTTGGCATTACCAGAGTTTCTGTGCTTCGTAACATTCATTTTGAATTTGTCCTGACAAATTACTTTGCAAAAGTAAATTTTTATAAAATTAGTTTTTATAAAATGAGTTGTCAAACCAGTTGTTTTCATAATTTGCTGGGTAGATGTTTTATTGACCTTTAATTTTAGATTCAACAGGTAGGACATCTCTGCCCCCAACATCACAAAGCCACAATAAGGGAGCAAAGATCAGCCTCCTTCAGGCAGCTGATTATTTAGTGAGATTTGTTAAGGTGCGTGTTTGAATTTATTCTAAAAGATTCTTTATTTACAAAATATGAATCTCTAACACTCCTTCAAAGAACATCACAATGCATGCATGTTGTGTTTTTGTGGAAGCAGATGTTGTGTGAACATGCATCGAAGATGAATATTTTGTAAATAAGTCCAATTCAGAGTCATGAATTGTTTTTTTGCACAAATAATTCAGTCATGTTGCTTCATAGAATTGAGGTTAAACCACTAGAGTCACATTGATTACTTTTATGATTTCCTTTGTTCCTTATTTACTTGGAAATCAATCAATTCAAAAGTCTGAATCTAAGCAAAATAGTTTCTTGTTTGAGTCACAAAAGTCCAAGATGATTTAACTTTTTCCACTATAAATTTGCTGTATTTATAAAACACAAATAGCATTCATTTGAATTGGTCTGGTTTTGTGTTGTCTAGATAGGACCCATGCAGCATTCCAATATGTTTGGAGTAAGTTGAATCTGCACAGCCTTTCCTGCTCTTTGAAACAACTATGCGCTGAACTTTACTGTTTGCAAATGGACACAACTGATTTACATATCTGCGATTTTTCATCTGCTGAATGTTGTGTTGACTCAAGCACTGCTGTACTGTGTTGCAACTGTAATCCCAGACTAAAGTTGAATTTAACTTTATGGATTATTTTGATGTACTCTCAATGTTGTTTTCAATGTAACTCTGCAAGCTGTCACAAATTATTTCCTGACAGTTACTGTCAACTCTCCTAATTTAACCTGGTTGGAGTAGTCATGCCAACTCCTGACACTGGAGTTAAAAATATCTAGATCTTAATAATGTTAAATTGTCACTCTTTACTCTGGCGTTGAAGAAAAATTAACTCCTTGTAATGTGGAGCAGAGTTGTTTTACAGTGTAAATAACTCTGTCCTAGTGTTAAATCAGTAACACTTTTAAAAGTGTTACTTTAACTCTGAAGATATTGGGACAATATGTTCACTCACACAGAGTTGATTTCAACTCTAAAAGAGTTGAAGTAACACTGATTAATTTGCTGGTCAGCTGAGACCATTTTTTTGTTTTTTTTACAGCTGTTATTAACATGCATCTCAATTGCGTCTCCTATGTGGTTGGATTTCATTGATGATAGGTCTCTGATTTTTATATATATCATTTACTAAGTCAGTATGTTAAGGCATGTTGATAGTACAAAGAAGCACCAAAAATCACTTTTTCCTCAAAAATATACTTTCTTTTTCAATATCAGCTCAAATGTGATGATCAGAATGGAATGCATGAAGCTATTTTGGAGCAGCTAACTTCAAATATGCTTCATGCTTCACATGATCTGAATGAACTGGACATTTATTATTTTTAACATTACTGAGCATTTTGGTTTAAACAGGGCCTAAATATTAAAGTGTACATCATCTGTTCATTGCCTTTATGTACAGTTCATAGTCCTAAGCGAAATCAGCACGTTTTTCTTAAATTGTAACCCTTAAATCCATGACATTTATTAAACCTTTAAGATTACACTCTTTTCATTGCGTTAATGGTCACAATTTAGATTGGGGACCAATTCTCATGATTAACTAACTATATGACTCAATAAACTCCTAATTTGCTGTTTATTAATAGTTGGTAAGGTAGTTATTAAGTTAAGTATGGGGTAGGATTAAAGGATCTAAAACACTGACATGAAGAGTAATGCATTAATATGTGCCTTATAATAACTAATAAACAGCCAATATGACTAATAAGCAACTATAGTTAAAAGTGGGAATGGGTCCCTAAACTAAAGTGTTATTGTATAAAATACTTTATTATTTTAAATTTATTTATTACCGGTGTTATGCATTAAAAGGAGGACTGTTACCAGAAACAAATTCATAGGCTTTATTTTGAATATCATTCAAATGTTTTTGAATGAAAGAAAGAAATAAATACTTTTATTCAGCAAGAATGCTTTAAATTGATCAAAAGTTACAGTAAAGACAAATTTCAAACAAATGAAGTTTATTTAACAAAGTTCGGGAGGAGCGTGTTCAGGTAATCCAACCAATCAGTGTCGAGAAGAGGCCTTTATTTATAGCCGTCCCTCATCTTTCTCCCGTAACAGCTTTGAGTAATGGCTGCTGAAATGTCAGCTTTGCCATCATAAATTACATTTTTAAAAACATATTTAAAACAGTTATTTTAAATAATAATATAATAATGTATTAATATTTCACACTATAATCGTTCAACTGTTTTCACTGTATTTTGTATGAAATAAATGCAGCATTGGTGAGCAACAGAAAGTTCTTTTGAAAACCATTTAAAAATCTTTCAAAATTATATTGTAAATGTTTGAATTGGCCTGTTACAGAATGTACACCTAATTCACTTTAAATAAAATATTATTGAACATGGTTTAAAATGTTGTATTTGCACTTATGCGAGGATGGATGGACAGGAGGAGAATGACATAAATGAAGGCAGTGGTTTTTCTCAGTACTGTGGACAAAGACCTCCATTCTGCAGCACTTTCAGCTGCTTGCACTGTGAGAGCTGAGAATGAGCCAAGACTCCATGCACATCATGCACACACACACACGCACGCACGCACGCACACATTACAAATGATTTGGTTTGGCCGATAACAAAGGATGTCTACTTAAATTCCTGACTTGACTCTTGCCTGGAAAAATCACAGTGTCAGTGACACACACACACACACACACACACACACACACACACACAATCCAAACCCAAGTTGCAGTGTGAAACATGCCTTTGTGCTGCAACAATGACTAACAAGTCAAAAAATGATGCAGTTAAAAGTGCTGAGACGTTAAAAGTGTGAATCTAAGGCTACGTATGAAAAACGTTTTCTCACAGCATTGTTACTTGTAGATTTTTAGAGGAAGCAAATGGCTTCTGTGACTGAACATGATCTTGTGCAACATAGCTTAGTTTACATGACTGACTGAGTGAAATATCAAACTCAGTGCTGTGTCCTGCCATGCTAAATGAGCCAAAATGTCATTTTGTGTCAAAAAGAGTGATTACTTGTTTTTTTCTCCTCAGAAAATGTATGAGCAGCTCAGCCATAACATAACAACCTTCAGGCAACTGATAGCTGTCAGGATATGTCGGGGACAAAAACCTCCTGCTGGGTCTGGCTTGCTCCACCAGGGTCCAGCATGACTCTGGAATGGCATCCAGCCAGTAGGATACAGATGAAAGTTCAGCGCGCTCATCCACGGTGTGAGATTCCTCATGTGACGCAGTCAATGAGCAAGACCACAGGTCACTTTCAGGACCCTCATGACACGCTCATTGTGTCATGTTAATCATGTGTTCACAGGGATCGTGCAAAACAGCTGTGATGTATCACGCATGATCAGTATGCCATGGACACACAGT
This sequence comes from Sinocyclocheilus rhinocerous, assembly GCF_001515625.1. Lineage (NCBI taxonomy): Eukaryota > Metazoa > Chordata > Actinopteri > Cypriniformes > Cyprinidae > Sinocyclocheilus > Sinocyclocheilus rhinocerous. The sequence goes on along the minus strand of NW_015644618.1, from coordinate 539,315 downwards.
TGAAGTCCTCTTGTTGTTGTCCATGCACATATTTGTTCATTTTAACAATGGATCCCACAGGAAACTGTATGAACATCTCAGAACAGTGAGTACTGGGGTTAATGAAACTGAGATGACCTCTATGTTCTTTTCCTTCCACAGTCCCATTGATTACTGAAACATATATGGGTGGTGGTGTAATGAAAGATGTTTCTGAGGATGGCATATGAAACCGAAGTCGTCTGGGACATACAAGAGTAAATCATCACCTTATGCATGTTATGTCACTGCCGTGAATCGTACGGACTGGATTACTAAGGTCATTATCGGAAATGAATAAAATACTAAATATAATGAGGACTAAACGTAGAAAGAATCTCAGATGCTGAATGATAATTTCAAAATATACTTCAGTAGAAATGGATAGTCTCTTGTCCTATTGTACATTAGTATTGATTTTCTGATAACATGTAGAGGTTGTGTAATTCAGAGACATTAGTCAGATAATGGAACATTGTGCAGAAATTATACTTATGCCGCAAATTGTTGATAAAGCTGAAAGCTAAGAAAGATTTAATTTTCAATATAAAATGTTTACACATTTCTTAAGTGTTCACATTATTTTGTCCAGTTTTTGAAAGAAGTAGCAAGGATGCATTAAAATGATCAGCTACAGTACAGACATTTATGATGTTACATAAGATTTACATTTTAAATAAATTCTGTTCTTTTGAGTTTTTTTTTCATAAAAAAAAAAAAAGTGTATTCAACACTGATAATAAATGGTTCTTGAGCGTGAAATCAGCATATTAAAATAATTTCTGAAGGATCATGTTACTGCACCCTTGGTGAGCATAAAATATTTCTCTCAAAAAGATACAAAGAAAAAAATCTTGTTAACCCTTAAACTTTTAATATTGCTTCAGTTAGAAGAATGCTGTTTGAGAAACGGTTCACTGTGAAACAACAAAGCAAAGAATGATAAAAACACTTGGCTGTAGTGATTGTGAGGCGTTAAATAAAAATTATGTGTTTTTCCTGTTTTAAGTGATAAGTGATTACTTTATGGATCTCCAGGAGAAAGGAAATTTCAGAATATATTTTAAGAATACAATACACATAAAAACAGTATATACCTATTAGTGTACAGGTTTGACTATGCTTGTGAGGTCCAACATGTCTTCACTGATATAGTAAAAACCTGTTGAACACCGATTAATGAGCAGGACATCACTAGTTAAAAAGGATTAACTGTCAAATCATGTTTCTATTTAAATCTGGTGTTTTGCATAGATTTCTGTGAGGGTTATGTTTAGGGGTATAGGAAATAGAAAATGTAATTTACCTAATAAAAAACAATAGAAGTCTATGAGATGTCCTTTCTAGTATTTAAATAAATGTGTGTACAGTATGTGTGTCTATGCATGTGTTTATGCTGGTAAACAGCTTGGCCATCAAAAACAGTGTGTCAGGCATGTTCCAAATTATTTAGTATTTCAGTGATAACGGTTGAGTCTCTCTGGAATACAAAAAAGGCTGGATGTGCTTACTGGGATCCAAATCAATTGTGTCTTAACCACATTAAAATGAGACACTAGGCAAACTCCCAAACGTCTTTCTTCAGTTCATATGTTGGATGTATTAATGGAAAGCTTGTACAAACTGTCTTGTTAATTAAGACATTATGATCTGGTTTCAATGTCTGTTCCATCAATAAAGAATAGCTATTTTAAATGCGGTAATTTGAAGACATAAACAAATCAAACAGTAAAGCATGGTGTTTGTCTATGGCTTAATGTCATGCTGACAGGATCAGTTGTACGACAGGGTGTCTATCCAGTTCTAAGAGCTGCCAATGGCACCTGAGCCATATTAGTCAATGCCAACCGCAGAATCCAAGTCGTGTACTCAAACACTCATGTTACTGTATAGGAATGTTTGGGATGTCTGACTGATGGGAGACAGTGAAGGCGGATGTCTAATATGGTCAAAACAAGTAGTGAACATATATCAAATATAGAAATCTAGTGATGGTTTAGTGTAAGTTGAATACTGGAGATCATTCCAAGAGGAATGTGCTCTTGAGTGGTTTGAATAATGAAAGAAGGACCTTGTTTTTACATCATTTTACATAAATTTAACTGTGTTCCACTGAGGAAATAAATCTTATCAGGTGAACGTTATTTATGTCATTCTGAGAGTTATATTTTAGTTATGCATAATGTGTTCTCTGTAGTTCTCCAACAACAAAAAAGTTATTTTATCCTCAACTGCATAATTTTAATATCCTGTTGAGATTCACTGAGAAAATTTTAATCCCTTAACCTTTCAGTTTTATACTGAGTTAGCTCATTGCATCTGTTGTAAACAAATATGCTTTGAAGAATATTTGCTATAATGAGCATCTCCAGACATATAGCTAGCTACTTGTCCTTGTATACAGACTATATGCATTGCAGCCAAATTGATAGTCACATTTTTCAAAGACAGATCTCTCCCTCCACCTACTGGCCACTGTTTCACCAGCAGCACAATATGTTGAGTAATAAAAAATAGACACAGAGCAAATTATTAAACAATACCACTAGTTCAGTTTTATACTTCATTAGTTTGACTATGTATATATA
>NW_015644618.1:510654-536636 GCF_001515625.1 Sinocyclocheilus rhinocerous | reverse complement strand
TATATATATATATATATATATAATGCATGTATGTATGTATGTATAAGCACATATGAATTTACAAATGCATATATGAATACTACTTAAATTATAGCTTTATATTAGGTTTACTTAAATTGTAACTTTGTACTTCTATTCACAGATTTGTTTTAAGTTTATAAATAATAGATTGAACAACAAAGCAATATTTATGCAGAATATTGTTTGTTTGCTCTGACACCTCTCATCAAGGTCACAACAAGAGAAAGCTGATGCAGATACCCCATTGAGACTGAAGCTTACAGTTCACATAGACTATCTATATATGTATATATAAGGTATTAGAGAAAAGCTGAGCATCTAACATTCACACAGTGACATGGTCTTACAGATATTAAAAGAACCATAAATAATAGTGGACAAAATAAATTTCTTTATTTGGCCTATGTTTCTCTTTCGCCTTTCTGTGCGATAATAGTACGTTTTTTTTAATTTAATTTAATTTTTTCTTCATACTACGCCAACCAAAATGTAATTTTGATGTTACATACAAACAGAGACTTTAGCCGGGTATATTTTAAGTTCTAGGAAATATCTTAATTAGAGGTTTGCAATAAATCTGACTCAGCACAACACGGCCCCAGTGTTACGTCGAGGCAGCGGCCGTATCCAAGTCCGTAACTACAAACCTCATCATCATCATCATCCTCAACAACATGGCGCCAGCGTACAGCTGGACCGCACATAGACGCCACGGCACTTCTTCAGCAAGTTACTTTACTCACTAAACGCAGCGTCGCGAAGATTTTGGTCATCTTAGTCTCAACAACTCACCCGCTTTAGCAAAAAGAACAGACCGTACTGGACTCACTCACTGTTGCTGTATTTATCAAATTAAAAGGAAAGTGAGCACTGAGATTACGCAGACGGGAAAAGTACTTTTTCCCCAGGAAAATAAGCCATGTAACTTCGCTCAAAAGGCTTTTCTTCAGAGGATATGCATCTAAACATGAGCGAAAATAACTGTCTATTTGAAGAAAGGGATAGAGACAGACTTCCTCCTATACTAAATCATGTACGTATTTTTCTGCATTTCAGATATTGCTAACTATACCTAAGTTACCTTTTGAATAAACAAATATATTAAAATATCATACACGAATGCATATTTTTTGAACTTTTAAACACGGTTTTAATCTGAATTTTGCTTTATTTTTAATGCACAATTGCCTTTGAATTGGTGTGGTTGTTCTAATGGTAATGATTTATATTGGATTCTGTCTGAAATTAGCCAAGTGCTGAGACAACACACTTTACGTATTGTATATAACTCCGTAAAAATCACATTAACAGCGGCATGTGTGATTCATGGAATATTTAGCTCAACCTACTGCCCATACAGCGCATTTTCTTTTAGTGATTCTGTATTCTGCACAAAATACATTAGCCATTAATGTTTCGTTTCCGCAAAACAACACTGATGCTGCTGGTTACGCAATGAGTGACAATCTCAATTAACAAGGTTTTGATTTCCTCCACTATTGTTTAAATCTGCTTTAATATGTATATTGTTTTTTACGGATACGTATTTTATTCAGATATTTGAATAAGGGGTGAGGGGCATATACTTATTTTTGCTTATTTTTGCTTAATTAGATGTTAACCTGTCAATTTAGTGTAGTATAGTAATTATAGTTTATTGTAGTATCTGTTCTCTATTGCCATTTGTTTTATCAGCAGAGTACAGGTGTGCTGCAGCACAATTTATTTTCTAGAAATACTGGAATATAACGAGGATCATTTCATCGGCAGAGCTTGGATCGTGGGCCGAAGCTTCATTTCCCCTCTTATGGAAGCTTCATCTCCACCCTGAATCACAAAAGAGAGTCAGGCAGCCACAGTCTTTCTTCTCCGCTCCTGCTACCTGCAGTCAAACAAGGTTAGACTGCTTCCAGCGCTGCCAGTTCTGGCTAATTCTTGTTACATAACTTGATTTTGTTTATATATTAAACACATTTTATCCATCCATAGTCTGTGCTTTAGGTCTACAAGCAGGTAAGTAACTCAAGCAAGGGTTACTATGGCTTTAAAATGATACTGTATGCATGAGTGATTTAAAGGTAATTCCCTTTTGCAAAAAAAAAACAACCTCATTGCATTTCAAAGCAGTCCATTTGGCTGCTTTGAATTAATAACCACTTCACACTGTTTTAAGCAGATGTTTTCCTTTCTTTGTCTTGGAGATCAAAGATGTTGTCTGTGTGATGCACAAGTGTGTTCATGCCTGTCTTTAGCACAGATGAGCTGGGGACTTGTTAGGAAGACTCTACATGAACTGCGGCCTGACGTGGTGCTAAAGCTCATTAAATGTTCTCACTTTCCCTTGTAAATTCACTGAGCGAACCTTGAAAACGTCAGTTGTTCCTACTGTAGTCCACAAGTACAAATCGTTTTGTGAATCTTGTCTCATCAGGCTTAATCAGTGCATTTGTTGAGAAATAAAGGACTAGGGTGCCTTTAAATATAATAACACTGTGCTGATGGTGATTGCACGTTACCAGGTGGTTGTTGGGATGCTGAGAGTCATTGTTTAGATAGTTGTTTCTGATAAGATAATGACAAATAATTGTTAGCTGTAGATTGATTGCAAAAATCCCCCTGGAGAGCATGATGAACAGCCCACCTTGCTCATATTGTGAACTGCTGTCTAATTCATTCTGTGTGCGTTTGTTTTCAGTGAGAGAGCTTCCCCCAATATGTCCAGATGTGAGACAGAAGCATCGTATCTCTATTGATGTTCTCCCTCCAGAGGTGAAGGCTCGTTTTGTCTCAGAACCCATTATTCCCATTCGGACCAAAACCGCCAAAGAGTTTCAGTATGTACTTCTTCCGTTAGTCACCCTACAGTATTCCCAGGTCAATTACACTGTGCTTAACTGTGTCTTTGTCCGGCTGTAGGGACGATGTTGAAAGGGCAACTATCTCAGGGGATTGGAAGCAAGTTCTTGATTTCTACTTGACCACATTTGACTCCTTTTTGGAACTCAATGGTGCATTTAAGGTGTGTTGAAGCTCCCAATACAGTGTCTTGTTCATGTTTCAAATGTTTTTACTAGGTTGCTGTTGATTGTTTTCTTATTGCTTTAAATTGAACACAAGCTTGCTTCCAAAAAGGCTCAAATTAACCACAACTTTTACTGTGAATTATCAGTTCACTTAGTGTGTGTAAAATATAACAACAATCATTTAAAATATATTTGTTTTTTACAAATATTTTAAAAGTTGCTCAATTATTAATAGCATATAATTGACTTATCTAAATGTGCTTTTATTTAGGCTTTTGAATAATGGTCAATTTTATGAATGAAACATCCTTTTAAGTGTAGCCAAAGTTTTTAATGAGAACTCTTGGAAGTCAGTGGAAAAAGTAACTGTGAAAGTCAGGAAAGGGGGAAAACTAAACATTTTGGTCTCAAAATGAATCAATGAGCTCATTCAGGGAGCAAAAAAAACATCTGCATATAGTTTCATCAGAAAATCTTATTCTTATATGAGTTGAATGTTTTATCATCCATTTTATATGTGAAATGTATATAAAACACTCCATATAAGTGGATGGCAGAAAGTATGATTAATGTTTTTATGTTTTATTTATTTATTTATTTTTTTCAGAAAGAAGCAAATGCTCCCTTCAACACTATTGAAGACTCAGGAATAAACATCAAGTTTGTCAATATTGTTTATGATGCCTTACTCCACACCGTAAGTAAGAAAATTTCCATAGCAAGAACTGACTGAAGTTCTATTATAATTAAATTACACAGTAAACCTTTGTGCTTTGTCTTTTGTTTTGAATTTGGTTTTAACAAAATTGGTTTAATCTGGCTAATTTGCAGCCCGCGGATACACAGAAATCAGTCCTGAAGGGAATTATTAATAGCTTATTAAGAGAATGGAAAGGGTGAGTAGTGCATTGTGTTCTCTCACTGAACCACTAAAAGAAGACATGACGTCTTTGCAGAAAATACTGATTAAAAAAGAATCACTGTCAGTTTTGTTTCTGTATTTTTTAGGCCTCGCACAAAGGATGACCTCAGAGCGTATTTTGTTCTCGTGCAGGTAATGGCATTGTTTTTGCACACTTGTGTGTCTTTTTTTGTTTATGAAGAAATGATTAGTTCTGTTTATCTCTTAAGAAAGCAATGTTCTCTTTCACTATTACATCCTGGCTTAATGGGTTGATCTTCAGCTGATTATCAAAAAGAAGCTAACTATATTGAGTTTATTGTTATAACCAGAACTGTACTTATTTGTCAGAAAAATTAAATTTGGCTCTAAAGTTTGGATCTAAATTAGGGTGTTAGAATTCACATAAGATGCATACAATTTATATATGTATATATATATATATATATATATAAATAAAACAAATACATTTTATGAACAGAACTGATATCAGTTTGAAAACATAGTGATATCAGCATGTAACTAAATAATATGCAACAACAGGGACTGCACTAATCAGTGATTATTTAATTTGTCAGTCATATCCAATCTACGTATGAACAGATTGATTCACCATAATGAATCATTACAGTGCACAGTACGAGAGTGAGAGAAGACAGTTTAGGAGATTGTGTTTTATCTCAGCATGCTTGCCTGTAAAGCTTCTTGCACATTAAAATGTGATGTGGTGTAAAGTTTTGGTGGAAAAATTAGTTTTGAGAACAGCTGTGCTACTGTCACACTACTGAAAAATCTTTACACCAACACAGCTGATCTATTCACTCTTACTAGTGACCAAGCTAATGCCATTAATACAAAATTGCCTTCATTACACGGAACCCAAAGACGTGATACTTTTCTGTAATACCTGTAATTTCTCTTTGCAAACCAAAGCAGTTATCTGCGTGCGATCCTATAGATGTGCACTTACACAGCAAAATTGCTCTAATCTGACTTTGATTTGCCCTTTGTGTTGGCAGTCACGTTTAAACACCCCAGGGTAAGTAAGAGGCGAATCTGAGCTTCAGGAAACTCTTGATCTACTCTCTCACCACATGGCCCATTGACTCCAGCCATAGCTCTGCTCTGGTGCAGACAGATCGTGAGCTAAATGTTTACTTCACACATGACCAGCGCAGGCTGGCCTGGGACTGTCCAAATAAGGACACAGCCACTGGATTTAAACCTGGGAAGATGTGGGCAGAGAGAGAGATGATGGCTTGGTTAACTGGGATTTGTTTCGTTTTGGGTTTTCAGCTTTATGAAATGTTTTTTTTCTCTACATTTGATGGGGATCAGTGGTGGTGAGAGTTAGACATTTTCATAAATGTACAGCATGTACAGATGTCGGTCTTCTCCAGAGTTCGCATATAGTGCTATTCATCTCCAGACTGTTGATGGGCTCTCTGACCTACATTTCTCTGGAGGACATGATGAAATTGAAAAGCAGAGGCAATTATTGGGCTGATCTGTCTGCCACTAATGTCAGGCAGCCTCTGTATTATTTGCGTTTGCTGTGCCTAAGGAAGGGATGAGGTCATACTGGAGAGGAAAAGAGCTGGTTTCCGCTGCAATGCCACTTCTTATTAAAAGCCAGACTTCTTTCTCTGTTCCTAAACGAAAAGTTATATTTCCTTTTTGAAGTTTTCTGAAATGCCTCTCTGTGTCGCAGAACCCTCAGTACACCAGCCCTGCCACATATGTCATCTATGCACACTTACTGAGGCAAATAGCATCCCTGGCTGAAGCGGACCACCATTTCCTGATGCACTGGTTTAAAAAGTGAGTCTGACCCAGCCAGTCTGTTCAAGAGATCTTTTTTGAATTCTAAGTACTGTAGTTGTAGTTTTAATTGTGAAATGTGTCAATGCAACAAATAGCAAAGGTAGCTAGTGTTAAGGCATTACACAAATTGACAGTAAAAAAGGAGTGTGTATGGATTATATCTTCCTGCTTACAATATGTTTCATCTTTCAGGCTGCCTCAGAAGCGTTTCAAACAGCTGGTGGAGCGTTTGCAGCTCTTCATCACTACCCGCCTATTTCCTGCCAAGCCAGATGAGTTGCCGCCCATGGCCAAATGCTCCTGGTGGATTCCCTCAGCCACTAAAGTCCTTTCCCTCCTTAGTGAGTACTACTGTGCTGGCCACTAGATGGGGCTTGGAGATAATCAAGATGCTTTCTCGTAATTCTTTACAACTGATTCTGAACATGTGTCTTGTTTTTAACAGATGCTGCAAACAGCATTTCCTCTCCCCCTATCATCCCTTTCACTGATTTATACAACCTAACATTGGACCACATAGACTTTATGGAGGATTACCACACATGGCAGGCTCACGGAAATTCAAACAGGTGTGACAGCAAAAATATAATATTTCAAATTCAAACATTGCATTAGAATTGGTTTCAGACACTATTTTATTTTTTACAAAATAATGAAAAAAATTTGTTTTCACAAAAATATTAAATAGCACAACTTTTTTCAGCATTGATTGTAATAATAAGAAGAAATGTTTCTTGAGTACCACATCAGCATATTAAAATGATACGTGAAGGATGCTGTGACACTAAAGACTGAAGTAATGGCTCCAGAAATTTCAGCTTTGCCAACACAGGAATAAATTACATTTTAAAATATAGAAAAGAGTTGTTTGAAATTGTAATAATATTTCACAATATTTTTGATCAAATAAATGCATCCTTTGGTCAGAATAATAGACCATTGTATGCAAAAGAAAAGACTTATTTGCTATTGGGATTAGAAAAATAAAAGTAATTCAAGATATATTGCACACTATAAACTCCTACTCAAAACCAAGCAATTTCCGATCTATATCTTCTCAGGTTCACCTTCTGTCAGTTCCCCTTCATCCTGTCCACAGTGGTGAAGAAGGCCATCATCCAGAGAGATTCTGAGCAGCAGATGATCAGCATGGCCAGGGTGAGAATTCACCTGCACAATGAGCTTTCACTATAACTAAAACTCTTTAAGATAAAAAAGATGATCTCTGTTTGGGAAAATATGTATTCTAGTTTGAGACTATTTTCTGATAACAGTCCTAGCTTGGGTGGGGCGGCCATTCCTATGGCTCCCTCCCAAACATATGTGTCCAGACTGTAGGATAAACAGACACGTGGCTGGAGAATAATATCAACATGCACCGCAAGTAGACAGACATCATCTCTCTTAGAAATGTGTTACTCGGAAACAAGAAATATAGACACATGGAATACAACCTAGACGTGGTCATGTTCTGCAAACTCATTTGCTGACTGATAAATGCATTTCTCTCTATGCCTTGTGCAGCAAACCCTGGTGGACAAGGTTTCTCGCAGGCAGAGGGTGGATATGAGTCTGCTGTTTCTCAACATTAAAGTTAGGCGTCTGCAGCTGGTCAGTGACTCACTGGATGAGGTAATACTGCTTGGTCCAGATCTGTAAACGTAGAATTGCATCTGTTCCTGTAGATGTTACCAGGAGCTCCTTTGAACCACTGAAATGTATTTAGCTCTATAAGAAGGCAGAGATTTGTATGGGCTGCACTGCTCTGTATAAAGTAGCACAAATCTACATTTTGTTTTTCTAGGCTGAGATGACTTTTAGCCAAAAGCATGTACATTGTGTTCTGGAAAGTTCTAAGTCTGGCTAAGACTTAATTTGGAAAAATGGCCCCTCCATAAATGTGTTCCTTTTTTAATAGCTTTCGAGAAAGCGAGCAGACCTGAAGAAAAAACTGAAAGTGACGTTTGTTGGGGAAGCAGGGTTGGACATGGGTGGACTCACAAAAGAGTGGTTTCTTCTCCTGATTCGACAGATTTTTCACACAGATTATGGTAAGACGGTCAGGACAGACAGTGCCAGTCTTGGATTATATAAAAGTGGTAACCACTGGAAGAAAAATAAATCTGTTGTCTCATAAAAAAGTCTAAGCATATTTTTAAACATACATTTACTTGAAAGGCAAAATGGCAAAAAATGTTAATATTTAAATGTTCACTCTTAACATCTTAATAAAGATGTCTCCCCAATAACAAAATTTAGTGAGGTTTATAAAAAAAATTGATATTTAATTAAAGTTAACTTTAAAACACACACACACACACACATGCATGCATATATATGTATGTATATATGTTTGTGTGTGTATTTGTATTTATAAATGATTTATTAATGTTAAGTTTCATACTCAAAACCCTTGATTTTTAATGTGAGCAATCAAAAGAATGAGCATAATTCTTATCACTGTCTGACAAAAACATTTCTTAGAAAGTAACATAGAATTTGTGGACCTTATGAGAGTAAAAGAACCATAATAAAAAGAAAGAAAAGTAATGTAGTTAGATTAACTTGCATAATTAAATTAAAACTGCACCACAATTTTGCGGTTGCGTAAATTAAAGCTCTCTGTAGAAGCCTCCATTCTTATGTGGCTCAGAAACAGCGAAAATCAGAAATATTGATAAATATTCAGGTAATAGTCAGGTACTTTTCTAATAACACAGCAATGATAAAGTGAAAATAAATGATAAAGTGAAAAAAAGCTAACATGAAAATATTAAAATGCCTGGCTCAACAGGGCGCTAGGATTTCAGAAAATCACGTTTGTGAGTATCTTCAAGACATGAAGTATCAGACTTCCAGTCGTCAGTCCTCATTTGCATATTTTATTTAGACAGCGTGTGTAAATAAATAAAAATCAGTGGGTGTTGCTCATTCTTAGTGAATAGTAATTGTTCTTTTCTGTGTCTGTATGTCATGTTGCAGGCATGTTCACGTATGTGAAGGAGTCCCAGTGTCATTGGTTTAGCAGCTGGAAATGTGACAACTACTCTGAGTTCCGATTGGTTGGAGCCGTATCCTTTCATTTCCCTGCAGTTTATACAGTATAGGTGGTCACGTGTGGGTGTGACAAACTTAAAATAGCACATAAATACAGAGTCAACTTCCGTTTGGCACATACATCTGACATTCATTCTCGTCCTTCTGTTTTCTGGTGGGAAATCTTTTGGCTTTTCTGCCACCAGTCTGTGCTATGATGATGTAAAAATGGAGCATATGCTATTTTTATGCCATGTGATTTGTAAATGTCTAGAACGCAATGTTATAACGCAATATGACGCTAATGACAGATGCACAGATATAGTCATGGTTATGAAATGGTTTTATAAGTGATGTGGTGTGTGAGCGGGCACGTGTCGAGTCGAGAACTGGTCCATACGGTGCTCTCAGGAACGTGTGGGGAGAGACACGGTGGCAGCCAAAGCCTGCCATGTCCTGCTGTTACCCCTCTAATTGTCCCCTCTGGCTTAGGCTTCTCAGTGCATGTGGCTGCAGGTCCAGTGCATGGCCTCAGAGCTCTCTCTCCTTCAACACAGAAATGCTGTGTCACATCAGTGAAAAATTATGAAATAAAGATTATTTTGTTTTGTCTCGTTAAGAACTGCCAGGACTTGGTTTGTGTTGTCTCATCGTTGCAGTCCTTATGGAAACTGTCCCGCCTGTCTGCTCTCTCCCCTCACTCTCCTGAGCTGAGGACTTTTTTTCCATAGCCCTCGCTACATATATGGAGAGCACATGGGGCTGAGTTGTCAGCTACAGCTGAAAGCACTTACGTGCAGGGCTCTTCACATTTTCCTCTAAATGTATTGTACACCTGTTGGGTGTTCTTCCATGCATCTTACTGTGTTGCTGTACTGTAGGTGATGTTGCGATATTAGCAAATCTTAAATAACTTGCGTAAGCTGTGCAACACTAGTGGCACAAACAGATTAGCCAAAGTGTTTTAACCACTCCCTTCATCTTTGATCGTATTAAATTGGGCTGCTCAAACATATTACAGTTCTCTTTGCTGCTGCTAGGTGCTAGTTGCACACAAATTACAGACTTTCAAGTCATGATGAAACCGAAGTAGTGACAGATCTTTTCTTCAGTATTGTGACATACATTCAAGTGAAACTGAAAAAAGGTAGGGTGGGGACTTGGTTCTCTCCATAGGTTGTTGATTGGATGGAGGCAGATTTGAATGTGAGTTTGCAGTTGATTGTAAGAAAGGGGCAGGGTTTAAGTAGACAAAATAATTGGAGAAGTCCACCATACTTCACCAGAGGCATACAAGCCAGTAGGCTTTAGTTTACGTTACAGCCATGATTCATTATTGGCTACTTGCTATTGCTAGTCAGAAGTTTGTGTGGTTTTTGGTGTTTTAGTGTGGCATTCTTATTCAATAGAACACTTATACATTAGCATATAGAACATTCAAAGTTAACATACATGGACTAAAAGGCACAACAAATTTATTTTAATGCATCTATAATTATTGTTCAGAAGTTTGGGGTTGATAAGATTTTTTTTTTTGGAAGAAATCTCTTATGCTTACCACTGTATTTACATGATGAAATATACAGTAAAACAGTATTAATGTGAAATATTATTACAGTTTAAGAGCTGATTTCCATTTAATAATATTTAAAAATTTAAATTATATCTGTGATATCAAAGCTGAATTTTTAAAGCTGAGACATTCACATTATCATCAATGTGGAAAACAGTTTTGCTGCTTAATATTTTTGTTGAAACTGATACTTTTTTTCAGAATACTTTGTTGAATAGAAAGTTCAAAAGAAGAGCATTTATGTAACATAGAAATCTTTTGTAATATTGTAAATGTCTTTAGTGTCACTTTTAATAAATACATACTAAATAAAATAATTAATTCCTTTAAAAAAATCTCACTGACCCCAAACTTTCAAATGACAGTCTAGTTTGGTAGTTAAAAGAAGTAAACTATGATTTTGACTAAAACTCAATTGAACTTGCCTAGTGATCATTAGACGTGACATTATGGAAAGCAGAATGTTAGGTGCCTTCATGCAAACCACTGCCTGTTAGATCATTTACCATCAAGCAGTGAGGAAGCTGCCTTTGGTTTCTGACGTAGCCATTGTGTAACAGAAGGCCGGAGGTGTGTGTCAGGTCTATGAATCCTTCCAGCTGTGCACACTTAACCCCGTCTGTCAGCTCATGGGCTTGGCTGTGTACAACAGCATCACACTGGACATCCGTTTCCCCCCTTGTGTCTACAAGAAGCTGCTGACCCCGCCCATTGTGCCATGTGACCTCGACACCCCCGTCAGCATGGCGACCCTCACCTTGGACGACCTCCAGCAGATTATGCCTGTATGTACACAAGCTGTGAAACACCACATGGTATAATATTCAATCCAGCCAAATTTTGATGAACACACGCTTATCAATCACTAATGGGTGAACCGCCTGTTGTCACTGTGTAGTGTGCTATTATTCATATATAAAATAATCCAGCAGCCCATATAGCATTTATGTACTACTTAGGATGTTATGCTCATTATATAGTGACATTGAGCTCACTCAGCCATATATAAACAGAGCAAATTGCTGACAGAATAACACTGAGTCAGAAATAGCTGTTGCATTATCTTTTGCACTTCCAGGGTGTCACCCAGCCATCACAGACTCACACACTCCTGTTGTCTAGTTGCCTGGATGCGATTAATAAGCCTCAGATGGTGCATTGTTCTGAGGACAGCTCTGTTGGCTTTCAGCTCTGCTGATAAAGTCATGCTTGTCTTGTGAATCTCACAGCAGCCTTTGAAGTATCATGCTTTTCTTTCTTTTGAACTCCTTAACCCTTCAAATGCTGGTTTCTACTGTTCTATTTCTAATACAGCTAAATATCAAGTAAGAGTAAGAGTAAGTCCCATTATTGTTACTTACTGTTTATGAGAAAAAAACTAAACAAATGCAAGCAAACAATCAAATAATTGTCTGAATGTGCAAGTCTGATTTTACTTGCCAAGTTTATGGTCCGTACGATTTTTTCAGCAAGGGCACTTGATTATGTTTGAATAATATGATTAAATTTAACAATAAAGACATTTATAATGTTACAAAGTTCAAATAAATGCCGTTCTTTTCGATCTCTCTATTAATCAATGGATCCTGAAATGTGTCGCGGTTTCTATAAAAATATTAAGCAGCACAACTGTTTGTCAACATTGATAAGAAGAAATGTTTTAATAATAATTTTTTTTAATAATAGTTGACAATGCTAATGTTTTGACTGTATTTTTTATTAAATAATGCATCCTTGGTGAGAATAAGAGTTTTTTTTTTTTCAAAAACATTGAAGTTTTGAATGAAAGTGTACAGTAGTTTACTGTTGTTTCTATCATTTTATACTAGGAGAAAACAAACATTTAAGTAACTGGACTCAAAACCTTATAGTTACTAAGATATAAGTATTGTTGCAACTTCTTTATGTGACAACTAGCCCTGGTCTCCCCTATATCATTAGAGTTGTTTTTTGAAAATGGTATATTATTAAACTTAGCAAGATTGCAGGGAAAATTTTAAATACATTTAATTTCAAACACATGGGATAATCATGAAAAAATGGTTCCAGTGTACTTCTAAGCTAATTTATGTTTTCTTTTGGTGACATAATGATATGCTTGTTCAAATTCAGCCAGTGCTTCTCCTCATGTGTCCAGCAGAGGGCGACCAATATTAGCCATTTCTTCTGCAGTAACACTCTTTGTCATAATACAGACTTGCTGGAATTTAACATATAAGTGAAATACTAGTTAGTTAAGCTTAAGCATATTGATTCCTCTTCACTCTCGTGTTACTGCAGAGTCAGATTTAAATGAGCCAGATGTTCTGTTTTAATGGTCTCTGGCTTCCTCCGAACTTACATACTGTAACTGCCTGCGGGCGTTGTTTGCTTTCTTGCTTCAGACTTTTTTCCAAAGGTAATGTGGATGTGGAACCTCTAAAGCTACTTTCTTAAAATGAAAAAACAAAAAACAAAAAAACAAACCTAGATTTCCGCAATTTGTGTCAAACAGCACAAACATCTCATTTGCTACCATTTTATTAGCTGCACAGATTTTCAACTAAAATGAAGTGCTGCCTAACATAATATATGATTTTTGACAGTCACAGAAACCTCACATAATGTCACATATAGTATGCTGTAACTTGTAGTCATCTCTATTTTTTGTAGTGTCAATGCATTTCAATTTTATGATTTGTATAGTAAAGTGTCCCTTTTACTGCATTGTTTACTAAAGTAGAAATACACAGTATGGGCCATATAAAAAGCTAGGATTTCAGAAAATCAATGTTTGTCAAATGTGAGTGTTTCTTTGTGCATTTTAGGATCTTGCTCATGGACTTGGGGAACTCCTCAGCTATGAAGGAAATGTTGAAGAGGACTTCTATACCACGTTTCAGGTGAGTCCCCTCTAAACTTGACCTACATCAGGATGTTTGCACTCATAGACTTGTTTCTCGTTCCATCGTATCTTATAGATAAGCGTGTTTGTCTGATTGAACTAGTCGATAAAGTCTGCAGATAATGGAAGCGGAGGTCATTTCTGTACTTTTTTCCTCTAGGTTTTTCAAGAAGAACTTGGAGTGATCAAGTCATATAATCTGAAACCAGGAGGGGAAAAGATCCCTGTAACAAACCTAAACAGAAAAGGTGAGAGTCTCCACTCTCTAGTTATATGCATGACTGAGTTTTCCCTTTTCAACATGAATTGCTACATTGTCTTATTCCCGCTACTGAAGAATTGATCTGTTTGTCCCCGCACAGAATACATCCAGCTCTACATTGATTTCCTGCTGAATAAGTCCATCTACAGGCAGTTTGCTGCTTTCTATCATGGTTTTCATAGCGTTTGTGCCTCAAATGCCCTGATGGTGAGTTTGCTGCATTGTTTTCACCAAAATACTTATTGCATGGTAATTAAAATAAGGAATTCTGGGGGGAATACTCTGGAAGCAAGTAAATAGAAGCCAAGAAACAGCTTGACATTTCACTGCAGCTAGTAATTTTTAACAGCTAATGCTGTTGTGAGGCACAGCAAGCCCTGGAATATTCTACAAGTGGCTCTCAGACAGAGAGAGTTTCAGGGGCAGGAGAGAGGGCAGGGTCTGTGGGCCATTTTGTGTGTGTGTGTGAAGGCTACATCTGTGTATGGGCTGTCCCTTCCCCCTCTGTTGGAAGGGTGCCCTGTAACTGGGCCTGCTTTGTTTGTTCAATCTCCATACCGTATCCAGGCTCTTCAGCTACTGGCTGGGAGAGACCTCAGACTCAAGGTCATATAGAATAAATACATAGAGACCCCCAGAAAATTGCAAGTCTCTTGCCCTGCTTAGCATGTCAATTGGAATCTGAACAAAGACTCAGTTTCTTACAGACTTTGCACAGCTCATGAGTGTGGTCTCCTCCATGTTTAAACATAGCCAGTGCTGACTCAATGAACTAACTAGTTTGAGAATTAAAAAATAAAATAATAATAACAACAACAATAATGTGATATTATGTTTGATTTAAATTATTCTTGATTGTTCTTCTTTTAGACAATATGTAAATAGATTTCTTTTTATATCTGAATATCTGTTTCAGTTTACAATTTTGTCTGAAAGAATACCTAGAATAATTAAAAATATACCAAAACTATTATCACATTGTTGACTTCCTTCCTGAACTCTTTAGACACTTTTCTTTTTTTATTTTACTGCACTCTGGTGTCGCTGTACATTATGGTGGGAAAATTAGATTATTGTGATTTATTTTTTTTTGATAGAAGTGTAGTTTTGTATCTGCAGAACTTGAAGTCTTTCTTAATTTAAATTCTTGTATGTCTTAACACATGATGAGGGAGTGTTTTAAACTGTGTGCTGGAATAGTCTGTGTAAGAAACCACATTTACCAATACACATTTTCTTTCTTATTACAAAACGTTCTTTTGTAAGAACAACAGTGACTTGCAGCGAGCCTAAAATACACATGAGAGAGTGTTCAGTATGATGTTTTGTATTTGTTGGATATTTTTCTCTATGCACCAGGGAAAATCATAAAAAAACACGTATGTTTATCTTGGCGATGATTCAGCCTTGATTTAGACTTCCCAATATGGTGCTACCTCAGACTGCTCTCTTAATCAAGAGATGCACACAGAAAAAAGAAAAGCAGAGAGAGAGTTATTTCATCTGACCATTTTAAGGAATGTTCAGCCTGTGAGTCATTGGTTTCACTCTGGGTTCACTGAACTGCACAATCACCAGTTGATATGCTCAGTTTTTTCCCCTCAGTATGCTGTAGGATCAGCTATACATGTGTCCAGTGGATTATTTAAACAGTGCGACGGCAGTGAAATAGTGTCACAATGAGAAGAGATAAACATGATTTCAGACCTCCTCTGGCCTGATTCCATTGGCCATGATCAACTTTAGGCCCTCCCCGTCTTTAGTGATTACGCAACAGTTGACTGTGTCCCTGGCTGCTTATGTAAGAGGCTCTGTAACGGTAATATCTGACTCGCTGGTCTTGTGTGGGGTGAGGTGGGAGGGGTAAGGTGGAGGGTTAGGGGAGGGGAAGTACGTGACAGATTGGTTTGGACCATTGCTACCTATTCTGTGGTTTAAAGACCTATCTTTATCTTTCAGTCTCTGTATTTCACACTGTCTGTCTGTTTCTCAACACACTGCACAGTACGGTCTGTGTACGTGCAGGGTGTGGCAACAGTTATATTTTGATAAGATAGATATTTTACAAGGATTCATACCAACACACAGTAATTTTATTTTACTTTTATTTTACTTTACCTTTGTCATCTTTTTCTTTTTTTCTTTTCTTTCTTTTTCTTTTTTTTTGGAAGGTAGAAGGGTTGGGGGTGTGAAATATGTGATAAGCACAAATTCAAAACATTATGTTTAATATGCTTCTCTGACTCTGTCTTCTAAATACGATGGCGTTTTAGTGCCACGTTAAAAAAAAATCTAAGATTACAAGATTAAAGTCAATACGAGAATAAAGTTGAAATATTTAGAGAATAAAGTAAATTATACAATTACGATATTAAAGTTATAATATTTTTAGAGTATAGGCTATATTGCGCGTGCGTGCAAATGGCCTGGATTGGGAGCACCGGGAGAAATTCCGGTGGCCTGGCAATTTGAATGATTTTGATTTGAATATATGTGGGATTATTAGCAGGGGTGGATTATTAGCAGGGAATCAGACTAACACCTTTGGTTATTTTGTCATGTCTTGCTATTTTTTTTTTTTGCATCTAGTACCACTTCTTAAGATGATGTTCCATCTTAAAAGTGCAGCTTTGAGAAATGCAAAAGTTAGAATTATGATAAGCCTAAATTGCTTAATTGGTAGGAAAAGGAATTAATACTTTACGATAAGTTTCAATTTGTTAACATTAGTTAATGCATTATGTATCATAAACTAACAATGAAAAATAATTTTGAAAGCATTTATTAACCTAGGTTAACATTAACATTAACCAAGACTAATAAATGCTGTAACATTATTATTCATTGTTAGCTCTTGTTAGCTATTGCCAATGTTAACCAATGTCCTTGTATTGAACTTTATTATAAAGTGTTTTTGTTGTTGTTGTTGTTGTTGTTACAAAGATTACATGCAGGTGAAGGGGCATAATTAAATGCATTTTCTTAACATGTTATTTAAATGAACATTATTTTTTTCTGTAAATATTCTGTAAGGACTCATTAAACCTATCATTTATGTAGCTTTTAAGGCCAGAGGAGGTTGAGATCCTAGTTTGTGGAAGTCCTAATCTGGACATGGGTTCTCTTCAGCGAGTGGTACAGTATGAGGGCTACAGCAAGACTGACCCCACCATCCGGTACATGTCCTGTTTACAATTTTAATAGCCATGCTCTTACATGCATATCAATCAGTGGAAAGGTGACTGTTTGCTCTGGTGTTACAGAGCCTTCTGGGACGTTGTACTGGCATTTCCTTTGGAGCTGCAGAAGAAACTGCTCCACTTTACCACAGGAAGTGACCGTGTTCCTGTTTGTGGAATGGCCGACCTCAATTTCAAGATCTCCAAGATTGATGTTTCCACTGACTGGTAATCATCACATTGGAAGATTGCAGTGAAATGACTGCATGCATGTTCATTCTCTACAGTTTATTTATTTTTTTCTCTTTGCAGGCTCCCAGTGTCACATACATGTTTCAACCAGATCTGTCTACCTCCATACAAGAGCAAGAAAGAACTACGGCAGAAATTAACTATTGCCATTTCAAATGCAGAGGGCTTCGGATTGGAGTAGATTACAGTTGTGGATAACCTAACTCATGGCTGTATTTAACCTGCGTCCACTGAAAGAATACAGGCTGTGATAGTTCTAATATTTGTTTTTAACAGCCAACAGGGTTGTGCCTTTTAAATTCTTGTTCAGTTTCTGAATTTGAATTGAGGTAACAAACAAGATGCAAAATTGCAAATCGAAATTGCATGCAAGGAAGTGGAATTAAAATCAATTAATTATTAATTATGTCAAGTTCATATACACTACTGTTCAAAAGTTTAGGAAAGAAATTATAACTTTCATTCAGCAAAGTTGCATTAAATTGATTAAAAGTGACAACTACATTTATAGTAATACAGTAAAGACATGTTACAAAATATTACTCAAATAATTCAAATAAATGCTGAACTTTCTATTAATCAAAGAATCCTGAAAGAAGTGTATCACGGTTTCTACTAAAATATTAAGTACCACAAATGTTTTCAACATTGATAATAATAAGAAATGTTTCTTGAGCACTTGGATCATGTTATCCTGAAGACCAGAGTAATGGCTGCTGAAATTTAAGCTTTGCCATCAGAGGAATAAATAACATTTTTAAATAAATAGAAAGCAGTTATTTTAAATTGTAATAATATTTCACATAATATTCTTTCTGCAGTAAATTCCACTTCCTGTCATGTCAATTCAAATTCCAATTCAAATTCCTGTGCATGCGCTCTATTCAATTCACACTCACACTCATTAAATAATTAATTATGAGACAAATGACAGGGCTCATCCCTGACAGCCACATCAGGTTAGCATGAGGATAATGCACAGCAGTAATAATGTAAGCTCTAGATGTAAAGTTTAAGCAGTATCATGTATTGTGGATTATGTGTACAGAGTAGTATTATTTGTTGTGAACCAGGGTTCTATGAGGAACCCAGTTAAGCTGTTCGTCTTTAGTCATTGTGTGATTTGCACTCATCATTGCTGACTGTTTGAGTGAAGGACCAAACATTTTATGTGGTAGTAGAATATGTGAATTTTATGGACAATATAGTGTACGTCTGTTCAAGAAGCTCCATTTTGCTGCAATGTGAAATTAAAATGAAAATATTTTGGATTTTTTCTTCAACATGGGCCTGGTAATGTCCCGTGCTCCTGTTAAAAGTAGGTCAGTAAGGGGCTTGGTCTCAGCTAAAATAGCCTGGCAAGCAGTCTGTCAAACTTGCCCAGCATTCTTAAAGAGACAGCGCTCTTGTCTCCAGGGTTACAGGAGCCCACAGTTAATAGAAGCTTCCATGTGAAATGTTTCTTAACTCAAGCATTCCCTTTGCTTCTGATTAGCTTTTAAAATGTAGCTGTTAATAAACTTTAAACTTTTAAAAGGTCTGAGCTCAAACGTCAGTTGAATGTAGTTTAGTAATTGTTGACAACCCTTCCTCAACCTCTCTTGGGCATGAATGGAATATTGGTAATGCGACTAAATTTTTATGTATATTTCTGTGTCAGCGATTATTTCATGTTGACTAGCCATAACATTGAAGAACTTTTTTTTTTTTTTTTATCTTGATGGTGATTCGGGTTATTCTTCAGATAGAGTGGTTGACAGCAGTATGGTCACAACAAAAAACTTAATTTATTTTTATGACATGCTCTGCTTTCACAATTCATTTAGGACTCAGTCTGAGGTCTAGTGATACTGCAGTATGTTAGTATGCTAGTAGATGACCTTTAACTAGTGGGTTGTATGTCAGTCAGCCAAAGTTATCTTGGCTTGGCTTGTGAGACTGGATACTTGTAGGTGGTGTATTTTTGCATATTTCTGGCTTATCATGTCATGTCCTCTGTCAATCTGAATCACTCCACCTCATGCTATGGTTTTATGTTCTCCAAAGACTGAATACAAATGTATTTACAATGTATTTATTTAAACTGTGCTCATTCATTTTTAATGAATAAAGTTATACGACAATTTTTTCGTTTTTATACAACAGAACATTTATGTAATGGAAAAAAGGTTCCCTTGACTTTTTTTTTTTTTTTTGTAAGCTTGGAGTTATTGCCACCTAATAGAATGTGAGCATAGAGCATTGCTTAAGAAAAAAATTGTAGGTGCAAATGAAGAACTGCAGAGAACACAGTGAGAGCTGCCTACATTTCACCACTGGCTCTTTAAGAGAACAAGCTAAATATTATTTATTTGTTATATTTTTATTGTTATAATCTCTGCTGTTATGAGTGATGTTTTAAGCATATTATTTGACCCAACAGCCATTTGTTTTTAAAAAAGAAGAACAGAGATAATGAATGTATCTTCACTGTATCGATCTTCTATTAGCTATATATATATATTATAGTCATTACAAAATATAGGTGGATGTATCAGACAGCACTATATACAATACTATTTAAATGGTTTTGAAAGAAGTCTCTTATGCTCACCAAGGCTTTATTTGTTTGATCAAAATACTGTGAAAACAGCAATATTGTGGAATAGTATTACAATTTATAGTAACTTATTATAACATTTTCTATTTTAATATATTTTAAAATGTAATTTATTGCTGTGATAGTAAAGCTGTCTTTTAGTAGCTCCAGTCTTCAGTGTCACATGATCTTACAAAAATCATTCTAACAATAATAATAATGTCATTCAGAAACATGGCTTTTCATATTACTGCTATGCTGATACTCTACCTCTCATTCCATCCTGATGATCCGTTGATAGCTGCTCGCATCTCAGTATGTCTAACAGACATTTCTTGCTGGATGAAGAACCATCACTTTCATCTCAACCTTGACAAGACAGAAGTGCTTGTGGTTTCAGCCAACCCAACACTTCATCACAATTTCTCCATCCAGCTAGGTGCATCAACCATAACACCTTCTAGGACAGCCAGGAACCTTGGAGTTGTGATTGATGATCAGCTGAATTTCTCAGACCACATTGTTAGAACTGCCCGGTCTTGCAGATTTGCTTTATACAACTTTAGGAAGATCAGGCCCTTTCTATCGGAACATGCTACACAACTCCTCGTTCAAGCCCTTGTTCTGTCCAGGCTGGACTATTGCAACGCACTCTCGGCAGGTCTTCCAGCCAGTTCTAAAAAACCTCCGTAACTAATCCAGAATGCGGCAGCATTCAGAATGAGCCGAAAAGAATGTATGTCACACCTCTGTTCATGAATTTGCACAGACTATCAATAGCCACTTGCATATAATTCAAGGCATTGATGTTTGCCTACAAAACAACCACTGGCTCTGCACCCCTTTACCTAAATTCACAACTTCAGACTTATGTGCTCTCTAGAAGTTTTCCTAATTAATGCTGTTCAGTTGCTTTGACACAATCTGTATTGTTAAAAGCGCTATATAAATAAAGGTGACTTGACTTGACATATCTTCCATCTACACTTGACCCTCTAACACTAGCACTCTCTATTCTATTTCTTGGTTTACTTTTTAATTATATTTATATATAAAACAATAACTCTAACGCTGGCTCTGTTTATTCTATTTCTTTTCTATCTACTTTTTATTCTTTCAGCTTAATATTTTTTGTGGAAACCGTGATACAGATTTTTTTTTCAGGATTTTTTGATTAATTGAAAGTTCAAAAGAACAGAATTTATTTTAAATAGAAATATTTTGTAAAATTATAAATATTATCACTTTTGATTAATTTATTTAATAATTGCTGAGTATAGTGTATAAAAATCTTACTGATAATATTCAACCATCCTATTCATTTGGCCTACTGTAATAAGGAAATCCACAAATTCAGATACAGGGTATGTCTTGTAAAACATGCTGGTTTAAAGCATGACCAAGCAGACTAATATAAAAAAAAAAACAGCAAAAAGAAATATAGAAAATAATAAATGGTGTTTTTGTTCCACACATCTAGTCTAATCTATTTGCTGTAATAACCCCTGGTGAGATCAGTGCATAATCTGCAGCTGCTGTGTTCTAATGGTGCTTTTGCTATTCAAAATAATTACCCGTTGGTGTTTATATGAGTCTATAAAGATACTAGCACTTAAAAGAGAGAAATGCAGTGCAGTTCAATGAAGGCTGTTTGACACGTCATATCACAGGACCCCACCTGTCCTTACCAGAGATAAAAGCAAGTGAAATAATCACTCCTGAAATCTCAAGAGCGATCTGACTGCGATTGTACTAAGGTCACAAATGTATCAGGTTCTCATTTCAGGAAACTAGGTGGGTAAATAATATAACTTGTCAACATACGAGACATTTATGAAAGATTGCCAGATATCTCAGAGGGCCTGACTGCTGTCCAGGGTGGATGGATGAGCTGACAGTCAAGGAGAAAATAGGCCCCCGTAGTCATGATGGCATTGAAGAGCAGAGGGGTTGGGCAGGTGATAAATTGGGTTAACAGTTCTTTTCTGTATGCCTTGGTTGACTTATTAAAAAAGGTACATTGACAGGTATCAATCAGAGGAAACCTTTGTGAAGGTTCTAGATGTACCATGCATGCACACAATAGTGGATCAGGTTCATCTGTCCTGTCCAGGTTTAATGCATAATTACAAAACTTTGTTTTGTTTTGCATTATTTACAACATTAAAGTGATGATTTAATGTTATTTTCCACTTCTTCCAAATTCACAGCTTGTTAGTATTAGAATGATATTGCTCTGAAACCTGAAATGTGCTTTCCACACATATTCATATCAGTTTTTTCCTAATAGGGTTATTGTATTGTATGCAGGCATGATCAAAGCAGAACATAGAAAACATAAACTGAAAACTTGAAGGAAATTACCACTATTTCCCAGTGTGCCCAAGGCTGCAAGCTCATTGCATAATGCAATAACATACAATCACACTATGAGGTATATACATAGGTCCCAAAAATGTATTTTCAGCCATTTTTGGACAATATTTTTAGTATATACATGGACACACTCACATAACTGACTTTTCAGTACATCCGCTAACAACAGCAAATTATATGCACATATATTATGTATATAATTTGCTGTTGTTAGTGGATATACCGTAAAGTCAGTTCGGTTAATGTTATGTTTGAAACATTTAATGCAATAACATTAGTTTTAAAGTGTTACAAAGGTATGTACAATGTAACATTGTTCAAGTCAGACCTACTAAAGTATGTATTTTTGAACATTGAATGGAAAGCTTGTAATCTCTCTTGCATGGAACAGTTTAAATGCATATATTGATTTTCCATGACAACAGAGCATTGATCAAACTCCTAATCCTCTGACAAAAGTTCTCATCGAGCATAACTGCCATCTTATTTTAAGATATAATCATCACCATTATAGTTTTAATAATCAATACGAAATACTCCTGCTTGTTGTTAATTCACAGCTTCTGTTCGATGCTGTGAAGTATTGCTGACATCCCTGCTTTAAATATCTACACTGCTGTGGTGCAATAAAAACTCTGGCTGCAGTGCTAGAGGGCTTGTTAGACATTCCAAAATGCAGTGGAGAGTGCCCTGGTTCTGTCTGTGACGCACAGACTTGCAAAGAAAAAGAGAGTCAGGTTCAGCACAGATTCTGTGTGATTCACAGCACTGAGAAATATAAGCCTTAAAGGGATAGTTCATCCAAAAATGACAATTTTTTAAATAATCACTATCATGTCATTCCAAGCCTGTATGACATTTTTTTCCATGGAACGTAAAAGAAGATGTTGATGAATGTCGAAGCTGCTCTTTTCCATACTTTGCAAAAGAGTGGCTTGGGCATTTAGATAACCTTTGTATTCCACTTAAGAAAGAGGTTTGCAACAACTTGAGGGTGCATAAATGATGACAGAAATTTCATTTTATGCTGAACTATCTTTTTAAGAACAGAGATTATGGTCACCACATTATGTGAAAAGAGTGCCCTATCAGTCTTTTAAAAGCAGCTGAGATGGTTTTATACCGAAGCCATCATTTATTTAAATAGAGAAGTCTTGCTAGGTTCAAGTGTTTATTGTGGCTTTAGTATAACTCTTTGCTCAAGGGTAGCTTTTAAGTTTTTTTCTCCTGCAGATTTGTAGATTATTCTGAAATATTATTCATTCTATCTCAGTCAGAATAGTCCTCTTTAAGTCTGGTTTGGACTTCTGACCCTAAGGTCCACTACAGTTACATTTATTAAAGTTTTAGGCCTATACAGTATTATCATTACATCAGATCAGAGTGCAAAATATGCTTATAATAGAAACATGATCTAGAGTGACTATGATAACTTGTGCTAAATAAGTGCATCTAATCATCACATGGTTCTTGGTTCAGTGAGATTATACAACCATGTGAAACTGTCATGTGAATTCCTTCCCCTGGTTCAAAAGTACTGACCTTTTTATATGATTAAACTATAGACCTGTAGATTATGTCAAACATGTTACTCTTTTGGCAGATCACCCAGCCCTGTCTGAGTCTAAGTTTAGAGCGAACTCAGACAACCTCTCTCTGGTACATGCCAGTCCCCACGAATACCAGTCTCATATGGTGCTATGGATATATGTAAATACGTGCAGGGCCTCATATTGGAAACCTGGACATTGCACATTGTAGTCTTTCTATATAGGGCCAATCCCATGTTTACGTCAGTATGTATACCCATCTGATGCAGTACAGTATTGTATGTACGTATATGATGTTTGATTGATTGTTAAATTGATTGTCTGGATACTTACTAACTGCTAAAACAGAAAAAAAAATCTAAATTACCTTAATAATTTTTGTATACTAAAACTGCCATGTCTAGTTAAAACTGTGTTTCCTACCCTTGTCAAAAAAGTACACTAGCATACTAAAAAAAGAGTACTTATTACAAAAATAATATACTTGTAATATACTTGTACAATGTAAATACTTAATTACTTTTCAACCACTTAAGTAGGACTTAAGTATCTTTATATGTAATTTCATAATTTTTTCTGCTTTATATGAAATATGGTTAAAGTGTACTGCCAAATGTACAGACAAGCATTTATGGTAAACTAAAATATACTTTAATGTCGTTTCTGCTGACACTTGTAAAGTGATGCATTTAAATATGTTTGTAATTACACATTTGTAATGATAGTAGCAAATTAGTGTATTTAAAATATATTAATTTTAAATATAACAAATGAATGTCAAATTACACACTACAGTTCAAATTATAATCAAATATAATACTTTACATATGCTTTAGTATATTAGTCAAAACATTAAAATAAGTGTACTTCTTCAAAGCATGACAAAGGATTATTAAAACAGATTTTAAAATTTAATTTGAAGTTTCTGTAATACCAGTTGTAATGCCTTCTCAAGAGTATTTTTTGTTACATGTATCTGTCTTGTTCTTACTACTCTTTGTGTTTGTTTGATTATACTATCCATTTTCTATTTTGTTTACTCAATACTACACTATGTGTCTCTGCTTCTGTACTTAATTGTATCGTGATATGCAACTGCAATCACTTCAGTTCCCTATCTGTCGGTCACTACGAGTTATGTCGAACGACATATGGGGTCTCACTTGGGAGGCCAATCATCTCTGAGTTTAAGAGAAAACGCCAATGAAAATTGGCTAGTGGACTTTGCATACCTGAGCCACTCCCCGTGCATACGGTTATAAATAGGTGACAGGTGCATCCACTCTTTAGATTTATGCTTCGGAGCCGAGTAGTTGATGTTATATATTCACTACAAAGCCATTCATCTTTGTGTTCGGAGGGCTTGTTCCTGGTAGGTGTTACGGCGCGTTACAGCGGTGTCTGTCATCAGCGATTCCCCTGGGCGCTTCAGCTAAAAGAGCAGTTTCCTCTAAAAGAGCAAATCACGGACGATTCGCGTCTTTTTCAAGATGCCGTTTTGTCCGTGTCCTTCTGGATGCGGTCGTTTCCTGTCCTCTGTCAACGGCCATGATCGCTGTCTTCAGTGTCTGGGCCTTCAGCACGCTGAAGCGGCGCTCGTGTATGAGTCATGCATCTATTGTGGGCGTATGAACATGGCAGCACTGCGATCGTGTCTCTCGCTCCTCAAGGGGAGTGCAGCAGACCCCTCTGTCACTACCCGTCCCGGTTTCTCTGCCGCGAGCAGAGGACCGCCGGCTAGTGCTCTGGGAGATCTGAGGGTGACTGTGAGATCTTCTCCGCCGGGCCATGCCCCACGGACCTCTCACTCCTCCCGCAGCGCCTGTTCCGTGCGGCCGCCGGATGATTCTGCTGGGTCGTTTCACGGCGGTCCCAACGTGTCATTCAGTGTGCCGCCAGAGGATCAGATGTCGATTGCAACATCGGGGGATGGGCTTTCGGCCTCTGAGGATGAAGATTCTGCGGGGTTGCCCCCCTCGGGTGTTGTCGCATCACAGATGAAACGGCATCTTGAAAAAGATGCGAATCGACCGTGTTCTTCTGGATGCGGTCGTTTCCTGTCCTCTGTCAACGGCCATGATCGCTGTCTTCAGTGTCTGGGCCTTCAGCATGCTGAAGCGGCACTCGTGGATGAGTCATGCGTCTATTGTGGGCGTATGAACATGGCAGCACTGCGATCGTGTCTCTCGCTCCTCAAGGGGAGTGCAGCAGACCCCTCTGTCACTACCCGTCCCGGTTTCTCTGCCGCGAGCAGAGGACCGCCGGCTAGTGCTCTGGGAGATCTGAGAGTGACTGTGAGAGCTTCTCCGCCGAGCCACGCCCCACGGACCTCTCACTCCTCCCGCAGCGCCTGTTCCGTGCAGCCGCCGGATGATTCTGCTGGGTCGTTTCACGGCGGTCCCAACGTGTCATTCAGTGTGCCGCCAGAGGATCAGATGTCGATTGCAACATCGGGGGATGGGCTTTCGGCCTCTGAGGATGAAGATTCGGCGGGGCTGCCCCCCTCGGGTGTTGTCGCCACTG
>NW_015644618.1:493853-510442 GCF_001515625.1 Sinocyclocheilus rhinocerous | reverse complement strand
GGGGATGGGCGTGCGGCCTCTGAGGATGAAGATTCGGCGGGGCTGCCCCCCTCGGGTGTTGTCGCCACTGCCGAATCGGACCCAGAGTTGTCGGCCATGCTTGCCCGGGCAGCCGTGAGCATCGGGCTGGAGGTGAATACAACGCCCAGCCCTGAGCGCTCACGGCTGGATGATTGGTTTCTCGGCACAGAGCGCAGCTCACAACCGCGTTCTGCTCCGGTTCCTTTCTTCCCGGAGGTGCATGAAGAGGTGACGAAGTCGTGGATGGCCCCTTTCACGGCCAGAAGCCACTCGTCTACCTCTTCCATCCTCACTACCCTCGATGGCGGGGCGGCCAGGGGGTACGTGGACATTCCCCAGGTGGAGAGAGCGGTTGCTGTGCACCTGTGCCCGCAAAACGCCGCCCACTGGGAGGAATCGTCCGTGTCTCCCGTCCAAGGCCTGTAAGCTGTCGGCGGCTCTCGCTGCCAAAGCTTACAGTGCCGCGGGCCAGGCTGCCTCTGCCCTGCATGCCATGGCTATCCTGCAGGTACACCAAGCCAAGGCGTTAAAACAAATGCATGAGGGTAGTACCAACCCGAGGTTGATGCAGGAGCTGCGCACAGCGACTGACTTTGCCCCGGGTGACGAAAGTCACGGTGCGGTCCCTCGGGAAGGCGATGTCCACTCTGGTGGTTCATGAGCACCATCTCTGGCTCAACCTGGCCAAGATGAGAGACGTTGACAAGGTTCACTTTCTCGACACTCAGGCTGGCCTGTTCGGCGACACTGTCGTGGACTTTGCCCAGCAGTTCTCGGCAGTACAAAAGCAGACTGAGGCCATTCAACACATCTTGCCCCGACGTGATCCTCCAGCTGCCACCGTTCCATTGCGGGCCGTGTTGTGCCCTCCTGCGTTCTCCACTCCGGCTCCGCCCCGTGCTGAGACTACATCAAGGCCGGCGCGTTGAGCCCCACGCAGCAGAGCGACGCCCCACGTGTCGCATCCGGGCGCTAAGTCCTCTAAGAAGATGATGAAGCGGCCCTGACACGGGCAACCCGGAGATGTGGGAGACTGCTCTTCAGGAGGTGGCGGAGACAGCGCAGCTCCTTCCCCAGGAGGAGGGCCAGGCAAAGAATCTTCTTTTTCCTTTTCTTTTTGTTCCGCCACATTCTCAAAAAAAGAGCAGTTTCCTTTTCCTCCGGGTTGCAAGACTCGTGGGTCGACAGTGAGCGACGCACTGCTTCCTCACTCTCACCCACGACACCCCCTATTGCCAGTGGCCGAGAGGTCGCAGTTCGGAGACGCAACGCCTCTCCACGCGTGTCTGGCCAGTCCATGGGGAGTTTTGCTGTGATGACTCAGAACGCGATGCCTTCTGGGCCACCCAGTTCAACTCCCCATCGCTGCACCAATGCGGGTACGTCGACTGTCCCTTTGGTGACACTCGTACGGAGTTTGGGGGCGTGGCTTGTGCTGCCCAACCCGTCCCGTTGGCTCATTTGGATGGTTCGACTCGGCTACGTGATTCAGTTCGCCAGGTGACCTCCCAAGTTCAATATCATTCTCGAGACTTTGGTGGCAGTCCGAGACGCCTCTGTCTTGCACGAGGAGATTGCTGTCCTGTTGGCAAAGGATGCAATCGAGCCGGTCCCTCCAGCTGAGATGGGGAAGGGGTTTTACAGTCCTTACTTCATCGTACCCAAGAAGAATCGGGCCCTTCACAAGCTCCCGTTCAAGATGTTGACGCAGAAGCGTATTATCAAATGCGTTCAAACCCAGGATTGGTTTGTAGCGATCGACCTGAAGGACGCGTACTTTCATGTCTCGATCCTCCCTCGTCACAGACCGTTCCTGCGGTTTGCGTTCGAGGGTCGGGCATGGCAGTACAAGGTCCTCCCCTTCGAGCTCTCCCTGTCCCCCCGCATCTTCACAAAAGTCGCAGAGGGCGCCCTTGCCCCACTATGGGAAGTGGGCATCAGGATCCTCAACTATCTCGATGACTGGCTCATTATGGCCCGGTCGCGAGAGGAGTTGTGCGATCACAGGGACTTCGTGTTTCGGCACCTCAGAGGGGTTTTACAGCCCTTACTTCATCGTACCCAAGAAAAGCGGTGGCCTTCGACCTATCTTGGATCTGCCAGTCTTGAATCGGGCCCGTTCAAGATGATGCAGAGCATTATCAAATGCGTTCAAACCCAGGATTGGTTTGCAGCGATCGACCTGAAGGACATATCTCGGTATGGAGTTAGACTCGGTGAGTATGACGGCACGTCTCACCAACGAACGTGCCCAGTAGGTGCTGAACTGCCTGAGTTTCTTCAGAGGCAGGACAGTGGTGCCACTGAAACATTTTCAGAGGCTCTTGGGGCATATGGCATCCGCAGCCGCGGTCACGCCGCTCGGATTGCTTCAAATGAGACCACTTCAGCACTGGTTACACTTCCGAGTCCCGAGATGGGTATGGCGCCGCGGTACACATCGTGTCACCTTCACACCGATGTGTCGCCGCCTATTCAGCCCTTGTTCGTACCTTGCTTTTCTACGGGCCGGGGTGCCCTTAGAACAAGTGTCCCGGCATGTCGTAGTCACGACAGATGCCTCCAACACGGGCTGGGGCGCTACGTGCAACAGGCAGGCAGCCTCGGGGGCCTTGGCAGGACCTCGACTGAACTGAACTGCCTGGAGTTGCTGGCAGTGCATCTAGCCTTGCGGCAGTTTTGGCCGCTGCTGCTGGACAAGCACGTGTTGGTCTGCTCGGACAACACTGCGGCTGTTTCGTACATCAACCGACAGGGTGGTCTACGATCACGTCGCATGCCTCAACTCGCCTGCCATCTCCTCCTCTGGAGTCAGACGTGGCTCAAGTCGCTGCGTGCCGTCCACATTCCAGGGGAGCTCAATCGTGCATCCGACGCGCTCTCACGACAGCTCACTTTCCCCGGAGAATGGCGAATCCATCCCCAGATGGTCCAGCTGATCTGGAGTCGATTCGGGGAAGCTCAGGTGGACCTGTTTGCTTCCCATGAGTCCTCCCACTGCCAGTTGTACTATTCCCAGAAGTATGCGTTTCCCCCAGTGAGCTTGCTCGCACAGACACTGTGCAAGGTCAGGGAGGACGTGGAATAGGTCCTGTTGGTTGCGGCTTACTGTCCCACCCGGACCTGGTTTTCGGAACTCATGCTCCTCGTGACAGCCCCTCCCTGACGCATCCCCCTGAGGAAGGATCTCCTTCTCAGGGGCTGGGCACCATATGACAACGGCGTCCAGACCTCTGGAACCTCCACGTGTGGCTTCTGGATGGGATGCGGCAGACTTAAGTGATCTGCCGCCAGCGGTGGTAGACACTATCATGCAGGCTAGAGCCCCCTCTACGAGGCAGGCCTATGTCTGAAGTGGAGTCTGTTCATGAATTGGTGTTCTTCTCACCGAGAAGATCCCTGGAGATGCTCGGTCAGAGTTGTGCTTTCGTTCCTGCAAGAAAGGTTGGAGCGTAGGCTGTCACCCTCCACCTTGAAAGTGTATGTTGCTGCTATCGCAGCACATCACGATGCAGTGGATGGCCGGTCCCTGGGAAGGCATGACCTGATCGTTAGGTTCCTGAGGGGTGCCAGAAGGTTGAATCCTCCTAGGACACCCCTGATACCCTCCTGGGATCTCTCTGTTGTCCTGGCTGGACTCCAGAGGGGTCCCTTTGAGCCGCTTGATTCAGTCGAGCTGAAGTTCCTGTCTCTTAAGACAGTGCTCCTGATCGCGCTCACTTCCATCAAGAGGGTCGGGGACCTCCAAGCATTTTCGGTAAGTGAAGAGTGCCTTGTGTTCGGGCCGGCCTACTCTCACGTTGTCCTGAGACCCCGGCCTGGATACGTGCCCAAGGTTCCCACCACTCCCTTCCGAGATCAGGTGGTGAACCTGCAAGCGCTGCCCCCGGAGGAGGCAGATCCAGCCTTGGTGTTGCTGTGTCCCGTACGAGCGTTACGCATATACGTGGACTACACCCAGAGTTTCAGAAACTCTGAGCAGCTCCTTTTCTGCTTTGGAGGTCAGCAGAAAGGGAAGGCTGTCTCCAAGCAGAGATTAGCCCACTAGATAGTGGAGGCCATCGCCTTGGCGTACCAATCCCAAGGCGAGCCATGCCCCCTGGGGGTGAGAGCTCACTCCACTCGGAGTGTTGCCTCCTCTTGGGCGTTGGCGCACATTGCCTCTCTGGCAGACATCTGTCGAGCTGCGGGCTGGGCGACACCTAACATCTTTGCGAAGTTTTACAACCTTCGTGTAGAGCCGGTTTCTTCCCGTGTGTTGGGTAACAGGTAATTGGCGGGAAGATCTGGCTCTGTGTCACGCTTGCTGTGCCATTCCCCCTCACACGGGGATGCGAGCGCCTTTCTTCTCCCAGTAGAGTTCCCCGGCATCCTCCAGCACCCTCGGCAGTCAGACTTGGTGGAGCAGTCTGACGCCAAGGCCAGTACTGGTGTTGCATGCCCGGAGTCTCGGCCAGCCCCTGTACTTGGCTAGGTGTCCATATGGCTTGATTCCCTACAGGTAATCCCATATGTGTATTCTTCCACGGTAAGGTTTCCCTCTCGGTAAACCCGTGTCTTGCCTTGACAGACCCGCTCTGTTTGGTTTTCAGCAATCGACCTGAAGGATGCGTACTTTCATGTCTCGAAATACTTCCTCGTCACAGACCGTTCCTACAGTTTACGTTCGAGGGTCGGGCATGGCAGTACAAGGTCCTCCCCTTCAGGCTCATTATGGCCCGGTCACAAGAGGAGTTGTGCGATCACAGGGACCTGGTGCTTCGGCACCTCAGTCAGTTGGGGCTTCAGGTCAACTGAGAGAAGAGCAAGCTCTCCCCTGTGTAGAGAATCTCTTATCTCGGTATGGAGTTAGACTCGGTGAGTATGACGGCACGTCTCACCAACGAACGTCACCACGCCGCTCGGATTGCTTCATATGAGACCACTTCAGCACTGGCTACACTCCTGAGTCCCGAGATGGGCATGGTGCCGCGGTACACATCGTGTCACCATCACACCGATGTGTCGCTACCTATTCAGCCCCTGGTGGACCTTGCTTTCTATGGGCCGGGGTGCTATGGACTCTGGGTCAGTCCTTATCAATATCTCCAAATGTCATCTCCCTACGGGTAGGATGTGGTCTCCGTAGCGACCTTTTCCCTTAAGGCTCGCTTCCCCATTGTTCTGCCAGGCTGAAAGAAGAAATAGGAAAGATTTGAAGCAATCTTTCACTGATGGTTGAAATCCCTTCCAAAAACTTTTTTGTGGACGGAACAGCAGCATGGCCTTCTCCAGCAGCGATGTACTCACCACTTGTCCCCTTCGGTACCAAGGTCAGTGAAATTGCACTGGGGCTTTGGGAAGGTTATGACCTTAGCGTAGCTTTTGTGGCATGCCACGGCTTGTCACTGATGGAGGGAACGGAGACGTTATGTCCCCATGCCACAACCTTGAACCGTTCGCTGTTGCCGGGACACGTTCTCGGTTCCTCAGTGTAAAACTTGAAGAGTGGATGCACCTGTCGCCTATTTATACCCGTATGCACGGGGAGTGGCTCACGTATGCAAAATCCACTAGCCAATTTTCATTGGCGTTTTCTCTTAAACTCAGAGATGATTGGCCTCCCAAGTGAGACCCCATATGTCTTTCGACATAACGTCTCCATTCCCTCCATCAGGGAACGAGGGTTACGTACGTAACCGAGACATTTCTGGACTGAAAAAAAAATGTCTACCATCCACTTAATTGACTATGTAATTAACTGTTTGTGACCATGTGAAATGACTTGTCTATTATGTGACTGCTTTTGTAAAGCGTCCTTGAGCGTGGAAAAGGCACAATATAAATTAAACATTATTATTATTAAGTGTGATGAAAGTATTTTATTTCATTTATATTATATTATTTTCAAGTAAGTTTTGTACACTTATGATTTGAAGTACACTACAAGTGTACATTCAATACAATTCAGCACACTTCTTTTTCACAAGGCTAGCATTAGATCAGCATGTGCTTTGAAAGCATCAACCATGGTTTCACACTATAATAGATGGGTTTCAAAAGAAATTCATGCATGAATTGCGAATTGCATTCCTTCAAAGCAATGTCTTCACAAAACATCTTTGTAATTTGCCTGTGGCAAGGTAGAGATTTGAACACATTTCCTGTGAGATCATGTGAAATTTGTCCAAAAGTTTGACATTGGTAAAATCAGCTGGACTGAAAGACTGAAAAATGCAGACAGCTGAAAGACAGTAAATGCATTATTGTTACTCATTCTTGCGTTATGATCAGCGATTATATGATCAACATTTCTGCAGTCTATTGTAATGGAATTCTTTAATACTGTTAATTCTTTAATACATTTTAGGTAAGCAAATTATGAAAATAAAAGGGTTTTGGTGTGTGACAGAAGGGCCTTCATCCAAGGATAGAATATAACGAGCAAGTCTAAGAATGTGGTTACCATTGAAACACCATCATTGGCCTAGAGAGATAACATTCTAATAGATGAGGCTATAAAAGAGGAAGAATGCCCTCCCTTCACTGTCACACACTCTGCAGGATTTAGACTGTAAGACTGTTTAACCTTTTCTTGCAAGAAAATAAACCATCTTTAAAGACAATTTGACATGTTTGTCTCTTATTCAGTGATATCATTTTTATTTGCCACAACACTATCAACAAACAATAATGGAGCAGGGTAACGAACTTAGTGTTGAGGTTTTGAGAGGTTAGTGTCAAGTTAAAGCACATACATGACTCTAAATCTGTGTTGATGGCGTTGTCAACCCTCATTCATCAGCTCTTTTGAGCTCAGTGCTACAGTCAGAATCAATCATGTACTGGTGCTTGATGAAGCAGCAAATTTTGGCCGTGCCAGTGCCGCAGGCACTGAGGTAGCGCTGTCTACAAACCAAACCCTCCCAAAAATAGGCTGCTTTGTGACTCCATATACAACCCAGGACATTCTACTTAGAGTTGTTTGTATCCTTAGACTCAAAATTATGCATTTCTGTGGCACCAATTTTAGTGTTTAAATGAATTTGTGTAATTTGAGTAATCACTAGACAAAACTGCAGTACAAATAACAAATAACAATGTTATAGTTTATTAAGTGGGATATTAGTTTTGGTCATTTCTGTGATAACTACATCAAACTGCATTGAATGTTTTCGATTTATTTTTAGATAATTTTTGCATTGTTTCGATGTTAACAATAGTCAGTTGTAGAAATAATTAAACAGAAATATTACATAACTGCTTATTGCTTTTACTGCTGAAGCTGCTGCCATTTTGAATGTTTCTGCATGATGTCTCAGTGGTCAGTACAACTCCAGTTCTCAGAAAACTCCAATTCTGAGTTTACAAGTTATAATTATGAGGATGTAAATGCGTTTAACAAGTCAGAATCTCTTAATTACAGTAATTTTGATATGAACGCACATTGGGTACTGTATAAATTGCCCAACACAGCCAAATAACCAATGACATGAGTCTGGGGGCAGAATTTGTCGTACCATTGGGGGTGTTCAGGAAATCTTTTGAAAACAGTCATTTTTTCCTTTAAATTGGTGCAAATCTTGAATTAAGTTTATAAAATGACTCTTCATGCCAGGGCGTGACTGATGGATGAAATAGTGTGTGCACAAATTAGTATGTTGCTTATGATTTATTCGTATTCAGTAATTTACAGCAACAATGTGCCATTTCCATTAGCAAAATCCTGCACAGCTGTAAATAAGTGTAAGAAACATTTACAGTATATATTGAGAAGAATACAATGCATGCATTCTTAACCTTCATTCTGATGACTGCAATGTAACATTCTTCATTTGTTTATATCTCAGAAGGTCTGGTATAGTGAGCGCTAGTCACTGGGCTGAAATATGTTGTCCTGAAAAAAAATACCCTGACCTTTTTGGTGGGCTTGACACCTCAGAACACACAGGGGAAACGTGATCAGACAAATCATCCAGATGCCAAAACATGGTATGTGTCACATGTGATGTGAGGTCTGCATTTCTACACCACCTCTGTGCTATATGCAGGAGGTATGAGAAGAGAGGTTGCCTTATGCCCCAGTTCACAATAAACAATCTTTCATTTTGTTTTGGTCAAGTCCTGCTGTCTCATGCTGTTCCCTGGCTAGGTCACAGTGTCCTTGATTTGCTTGAGAAAACAAAAGGACACTGTAGAGCACTCTTTGTGGAGTATGTTTTGAGACAGATTTCAGTTATCACATTTTTTGGTCAGTTTGCAAGCACAACAAAGTTTGGGGCAGGTGCAGAAAGTTTTGACCTCTGTATGCCCTGCCATCATCAGGTTCTATTCTTTGGCATGGCTTTGTGTTGCCCTGTGTGCAAAATATTAGGGTAATGGAGAGAGATTTTACCTTAAAGTAAGTAATGAAAAGTAAGTTAAGGCCATGCTGTTATGGTTATGCAACTCTGGTTGCATGCTGGAATAACCTCAGTATTAAAGTAGAAAATAATATTAAATTTAAACACACAAGAAAGGTTCCAATATATTATAGTATTAAAAAAAACGCCCAGAGCATTTCATTCTGTTGGATTCTCTAAGTTAATTTCATGCAGGTTTCACTGAGATCTTTCAACAGCAAAATATTCAGGTTAAGTTTCAGGGATTTGTTCTTCTCATTGGTCTCTGATTTTACCTCCATAGTTTGGATGCACAGTATTTGAGGTATAAGATCAACCCTGAGGGGGTCTTGACTACTTATACAGATAGATACCAATTTTAATGGGATCTCAACCACATGTAAAGAGTGCATGAGGTCAAGATGTGCAGTAAGTCTTCAATATCTATGTCTCAAATGATCTTACAAAAATGCAATGCATACAAAATGTACATAAAAAAGTTATTTTGTTTTTGTTTTTCCAATAAAAATATCTAATAATTTGAGGAATTAAATGTATTAATTATTTTCAGATAATATATTATTTAAAAATTTGCTTATCAGAAGATACATTTTTTCTTGTTTTAAGCATAAATGTAACAAAATACAGTAAGGTTTATGTTTAAAATAACATTGATTGATTGATTACTTCAGGGTATATTCTTTGCAAACAACTTTTAATATCTGACCAATTTTGCTTCTAAAAGCATCTTACTTTAAGGATATTTTACTGGAAAACATTACAAAAATACTGAATAAGAAAATCCTTTTTTTTTTGCAATGAAAAATCAGTGCTTGTATACAACTTTGAATTGTGCAGTGTTTCATCTGTGACTGTGGTCACTCAGAGCATAAAGGCTTCATACTAGGGAGATAAACACTGGCCACAATAATCCCTGGATGTGTCCTACTTTAGAGGCCCATCCACTGTCATGTGTTATATTTAATCTCTTCCTATACAGCAGAGCAGATGATCTCTTGATTTCACAAGTACAGATTCACCTTTTACATTCATAAAATGAAAGAAATAGATACTGATACTGTATGTTTTAGCTAAATACAGCAACATTTGCCTGACAGGTCAGAGTTATGTTGATTTAATTGATTGAAACTTTACTGAACCCTGGATCATCAGCGATTACACAAAGATCATTGGCAGGCTTTTGATTTATATTCTTTAGTCCACAGTAACATTTTACTATTACATGAGGTGACAGTCAAGTAATTCTCCATTCCACTTAATACTGACAAATACTCCACTGCAAAAAAAAATAAAAATAAAAATCTTTAAAGGTATATTTTATTTGTTTGTTTGTTTGTTTATTTGTTTTTGCATTTTATTTTTTCTGAGAAAGAGAATTCCAGCTGATGTGCTGTATCTGTGAAATTATTGGTATGTGAAATTATTGGTATGTGTATGTAGAAATGTCTGACTCACTGTGAAAATCAGCAACTCCGTATTCAAGCAGACGTGTCTGTTCATGCCTGTCATCTCTGTTAAATTCAAATGCAATAATAGTTATGGCATATATACCACTGCGGTCAGCACCTCCCTATATTCACTCTAATCATCATTGCATAACTACGGAATGAATTAAAGTTTAATTTGATTTTTCTCATCTGATTTATGGTTAAATACACAATTTTTTAGAGCATGCGCTGACTATAGAAATTTAAAAACGCACGTTCATCATTTCACAGCCATGCTCTAATGTTTGAGCTACAGGAATATTTAATAAACTACAAAGGTATTTAATGCTTTATTTTAAAGTGTCCTTGTTACACATGTTACATGTACAGTTAATTATGCATGTTATATTTTGTTTATAATGCATGGTTTATGTATATGGATATGCGTGTCACCTCCCAGCTTCTGATTGTTTTGGTCGATATACTATCCTGCATTCATTGAAAGTATTTCTGTTTAACTGATACTGTAGTATATCATGAAAGGCGCAGTTCAGTTTGTTGGCATGTGAAGCACAAAAGGCATGAACTTAGGAACTAAAAATAGATATGATCTACAGGGAGGAACGGTTTCCAGCTCTCCCTATGCAAACACTTACCCAGCAGGCCAATCAGTGATACTCATATGCATTGGATTTCAAGTGCAGAGTAATACTGGGCTCAGTGTCCTCAACTGCGCTTTCAAGCCTGAGCTTGACCCTTGAAGTCATACAGGAGAGTGGAAAATTCTGGAGCGCTTCCAAAGGGTTGTATGCTACCTAATGTTCATGATACAGTGGGTTTAGAAAAGAATCACCCCCCTTTAAAATAATCACATTTTGTTTAGAGCTGTGCAATTAATCAAAATACAGTTTCAATTTCGGCCTCCAACGGTTATGAAAATACAATAATCGAGATAAAACGATTATTGCGCCCCCATTCCGCCCCCTTTCCAGCAGTGCGCTTTTCCTCCTAAAAGCCCAATTTTACGTGCAAATCAGTAAAATCATGTAACGTGACTTTGGCAAAATGGGACGTGCTTGGTTTATCAAAGTTTATTAGATTTATTCATGTTTTTAAAAGCATGAAAGAGAACTTGCGCTGTTCCTCAGGAGGCTTTCTGTGCATGCGCTCAGAGACGGAACAGAACACGGACATGTAAAGTCAACTTTTAGCTTAAAGTGCGTGCCTAAACGGTCAAATACATGCAAAAATGTGTCAAAATGCAGTACTTGGTGATTATTCACATAAACCCTCGTCGGTTATGTAATATGTGAACGTAAACATTGAGAATGAAAAACGTGCGGAACAGGAAATTGGATCTGTGTAGCTCTTAAAGTGACAACAGGCTATATTCCTGCTGCTAACATTGTGCTAAATATTAATCAAACAACAAAAGACAAAGACAAAATCACTCACTGCTCTTGACTGAAGGACTTTTTGTAGCTTTAATAAGAAACAAAGGAAGTTTAATTCTTACAGTGAAGACTATGCTGTTTTATTTTAAATTCAATTATGCAATTTCTGTAGTAGGCTGTTAGCCAAATACTTTAGACTTGCACTGCTTGTTTCATTTGTATATTTTTCCTATTGTATTTGTCCTTTTCTTTTTTTATTACTGACCGTTTAATTATTTTCAATAATTTTTGAGGATTTATTTATTTATTTTTACGAAAATTGGTTACCCTAGTATTCTGCTGTGGTATTGAGAATTGTGAAATTTCACTGGTCTCTAAAATGTAGATGTCATAGCAACCTTATTTACCGAAAATAGATATTTGATATCCAAAGAGTGGTCATTGTGTGCATGTGACAACAATATCACAAATTCTCCACAAATTTGTCTTGTATGGGAGGGCTGCACTTTGCACCACAGACTTATTTAAATATTGCGAGGGAAATACTGATCCGATCGGTTATCCAGATTGAGAAGTCAGCTGATGTTGCCAAGTGTAAAAGCGCCGTGTCCTGATTGACTGATGATCCGATCTGCTTGATCAGATCACTGTAATCGCATGTTAATGCCAAGTGTAAACACAGCCATAGATGCATCCAAGTTGAATTTGGTACTGAAATTACTTAATTGCACCACCGTATTATCGTGGAGATTGTACCGATAAGTGTTCCACAATAGAGTGGGAAGAATTAATTTGAGTTTATCTTAACAAAAAGAAGTGGAAGACTCAGACAGAGTGAAAGAAGTGATGCACAGCTCGATGGGGAGGGCCAGGGACATAATAAAGTTTTGGCTGAGTAACAGGACAGTAGCCCCAACTGTAGATGCAGTGATTATTTGGCCTCAACATCAAACAATATGTCTGGCGGAAATCCAATACAGCTCACCATCCAAATAACACCATTCCTACAGTAAAGCATGGAGGTGGTAATATCCTCTTATGGGGTGTTTCTCTGCAGCAGGGACTGGAGCACTTGTCAGGATAGATGGAAAAATGGATGGGGCAAAATACAGTCAAATTCTCTGCCAGAAA
This sequence comes from Sinocyclocheilus rhinocerous, assembly GCF_001515625.1. Taxonomy (NCBI): domain Eukaryota; kingdom Metazoa; phylum Chordata; class Actinopteri; order Cypriniformes; family Cyprinidae; genus Sinocyclocheilus; species Sinocyclocheilus rhinocerous. Next base: position 498,088 of record NW_015644618.1, on the reverse strand, counting down.
GTTGTCAATGGGAAAAAGGTTTACCTTCCAACATGACAATGACACAAAGCACACAGCAAAAGAGAACACACAGTGGTTGAAGGAGATAAAGGTGAATGTCCTTGCATGGCCTAGTCAGAACCCAGACTTAAACCCCATTGAAAATCTGTGGAATGACTTGAAGACTGCAGTCCACAGTTACCATCACATTTAACTGAACTTGAGCAGTTCTGCAAAGACGATTGGGCAAATATAGCAATGACCAAATATGCAAAGTTAGTAGAGACGTATCTCAACAGACTAAAGGCTGTAATTAAAGCAAAAGGTGGTTCAACAAAATACTGACACAAGGGGGTGACCCGTTTTCCAACTCAGTGATTCTGTTTTTTTATTTTTGTATTTTCTATGAGAGACCATTTCAGCTATTCCAGTAGCTCAGGAATGCCTTTAGCTGATTTGTACTCTGTGAAACCTTATCCCAGTGAGAGTCCTTTGGATTACTGGATAAGGTTGAACAAAGCGGCGGATGTGGCTGAGCAGAGCCTTAGGGAGGAGGGTAAATCCTTGGAAAATCAAAGTAGAGAACTGGCTTTAATGTTTATTCAACACTGTCCTGATAAAGAACTGTCTTTAGTGTTCAAAAGCAAATCTGCACAGTTATGGACAGCTTCTGAGGTCCAAGAGAGATTGGATGAGATGTTGAGCGAGAAGAAGGCAGTAAGGCAAGCTATGTGTCAACAAACTGCTAAAGTTTCTGAGTCTATGAAAGATTCATCTTCCTTTTCTCCTAATAGGTCAGAATCGGTTGCACCAGCAGCTGATTCTGACACTCTGGACAAAGTATTGACCATGTTGGAAAAGGCTCTAGTGTGCAATGCCCAGTCTGTGTGTGGTGGTTGCCCCAAGAACCCTAACAGACAAAGCGTGAATGCAGAGTTGGTTGGAGCAAAGATCACAGCACCACTGCTCATTGCAAGATGTACAACCTCTGTTTCAAATTATTTTCAACTGGGCACGTGAGTTACAATTGTAAGAAGACGGGAAATCACTGGCAGACAAGGGGATGAAGCATCTCAGGGAAACTAGAGAGCCTCCATTGGGGGGAGGGCAATGTGGGGCAAAATGGAAGTTCCTCCAGGGATATTGATGTTGAGTCGGCCTATTTGTTTTATTGTGAGAATGTAAACAAAGACAAAAGTGTGATTTTTTTTCAAAATACTATTCGTTCGGCGCAGAATGATAGCCTGTTTTATACAAGTGTTTTGGTACAGGATAAAGTTCATCTGAATGGCATGTTGGACAGTGACTCCATGGTTGCTACTTTGAGTGCTGATGTGGTGCCTCAACTGAGAGAAGCTGGAGTCCTGTACCAGGAGTTTTTTAAGCATCAGACATTGTCCTGGTTGGGTGTGGAGCGAAGCAGACTAGTCCCGAAGGCATGTGTGATTTGAAAGTGTAGGTATATGGGTTCAGTTTTAGTGTCCCAGTTCTTATTGTCAGTGGGCAGGTGGACCAGCTTATCATTGGCACCAATATGCTGAAACCTTTGATCAGAGAAATGAAGTTGAATGATAAGTTCTGGAGAGTTTTGAATAAACCAGACCAGTCAAGTCAGAATGAAGGTTGTCAATTTCTACACATGCTTTCAAGCATTGAGAGGTGGAGGGGTAGTACGATCCCTGACAAGGTGGGCACTTTGAAGTCCAAATCTGCAGTGGTCTTGCAGCCTATGAGTGAGCACCTTGTTTGGGGTCGGCTGCCACCAGGACTGAAACTCTCAGTGGGCAGTACAGTTGTGATTGATCCGAGTACTTCTCGCTCTGTCCACTGTAACGTCCTTATTGGTAGAGTGATCTCGCCTTTATGGGGCGATGGTTGGATCCCAGTACAAATTATAAACCCAACAAACTCTGAAATTGTGTTGCACAAGAATGCGAAACTGGCTGATGTTTACCCATGTATCTCATTGGAAGATTTCTATCATATGCCAGAGAAAAAGATTTGTCAGAATGTGGTCAGAATGAGCAGTGACAGTTCTTGTGGTAGCTTATCAGTGAAGAGTTCAGTGTCTGCTGCTAATGTTAATGACATTTGTTTGAATGAGCTGGGCCTCAAAGATTTAAACATGAATGACTGTGAGGTGTCACCTTTCTGGAGAAACAGGCTCATTGATCTGATAAAGGAATATGATTGTGTTTTCTCTAGGCATTCGTTGGATTGTGGTGAAACAAAGGGGTTCTCTCATCGCATTCGTTTGATGGATGACAGACCTTTTCACTTGCCTTACAGCAGAATCTCACCGGCACACTATCACAAGCTGAAGGAGACTCTAGATGAAATGGAGCAGAAAGAGATAATCAGGAAAACATCCAGAGAATTTGCATCACTGTTAGTGTTAGTTTGGAAAAAGAATGGGGACTTGTGACTGTGCACTGACTTTCGGTGACTAAACGCTCATACAGTGAAGGACGCACATCCTCTCCCTCACCAGGCAGGCGTACTAGCAGCATTGGGGGGCGGGGGTGCTTTGTTTAGTACCATGGATTTAATGTCTGGGTACTACAACATCCCTTTACATGAGGAGGATAAAAAATGTACAGCCTTCAACTCTCCCCTTGGGCTGCATGAGTAAAACCGCTTACCGCAAGATCTTTGTAACAGTCCTGCAACGTTCATGAGAATGATGCTAACTATTTTTGGTGATCAAAATTTCATGAGCTTGCTTTGCTACCTGGATGACCTGTTGGTTTTTGGTAAGAATGAGGAAGAAAGCTTGCAGAGACTAGAAATTGTGTTTCAGCTTTTCAAGGATCATAATTTAAAGCTGTCACCTTCCAAGTGTAGGTTTTTACGAAGGTCAGTGAAATTTTTAGGCCCCATTGTTTCACAGGAGGAAGTGGCTAGTGAAGGTGGCGCTGGTGAAGCAAGTTTTACTTGCTCACCCTGACTTCTTGAGACCGTTTATACTGTCTGTTGATGCTTCAACGAGTGGTCTTGGGGCAGTGCTCTCCCAAGTTCAGGAGGGGCATGCTGTCGCAAGACCAGTCATTTTTGCTTCAAAGTCACTCAGCCATGCTCAATCCAGGTATGCTTCTCATAGGCTTGAATTTCTGGCTATGAAATGGACCATATGCAATAAATTTAGCCATTGGCTTTGTGGGCACAGATTTACGGTCTGGACAGATAACAACCCATTCAAGTATATTTGAACTAAACCGAAGCTTGATGCCTTCGAGCAGAGATGGGTCACGAAGTTGGCTCCTTTTGAGTTTGACATTCAGTACATACCTGGACCAAAAAAAAACGTGGTAGCTGATGCCTTGAGCTGGGAGACTATTGATATTTCCAGGATCTTGCACAGACTTACCAGAACCCCAAATGACATCTTAAGGCATGAAGTGGAGACACTTGGGGCTGAACAGGTGCAGGGTATATTTCATTTGTCCTGTGAACGTACAAAAGGGGAGGTTGTGGAGGCGATGTCTGGGTCACAGAGGTGTCGTGAGATATCTCACCTGGTTCAGAGTTTTGCTGGGGGGACAGTCTCCTGTGATGAAATGTCAGCTGTACTCCGTTCTCACCGTCACTGGGAAGAAGGTGCAGCAGTTAGAGCAGTTGCTTATGTACAACATTTTAAGTGTTTGGAGAGTGTGGTGCAGTGCCCACTCAGTAAACTTACCCATGCAGACAAGCAATAACAGGATCCAGTCATAAGTAGGGTGAGGTTCTTCTAGGAAAAAAAAAAGGTAATGAGTCAAAAGGAACTGTACGAACACTCAGACAATGGGACAAATTCACAATCAAGTTAAACATACTTTACCATATGTCAAGTCAAGTCACCTTTATTTGTATAGCGCTTTATACAATACTGGTTGTGTCAAAGCACCTTTACAGTGTTAAACAGAAAAATAGTTTGTCAATAATGCAAGAAGACAATAACAGAGTCATTTTTTCCAGCTAAAGTCAGTTCATTGATGATTCAGTGATGTTAGGACAATTCTAATGGCCCACACACTTTTGGGGCCCCCAGAGATCTGTTTTATTAGTAGTAACAGTAGTAGTAGTAATGTAATAGAAATTGTAAATGTATCTACCAAAGAGTTACAAATAAAACAAAATCACGGCTTATTTCTGCATTTCCAGCAAAATTATCTCCCCCCATTCACTGCATGGTTTCATCCCGTCCTACGTAGCCTAGAGTCACTGAGTGAGATCAGATGGTAAACTGTCAAATTAGAGATGTCTTCGAGTTCGAG
>NW_015644618.1:470711-493257 GCF_001515625.1 Sinocyclocheilus rhinocerous | reverse complement strand
CAGCTGAACACCTCTGCTGTGACTTTAAATGCAGACCTTGGGCTAAAAACTCATCACCAAACACCTGTGACTTGTACATACATATGGACAAATGTATTGGGACACCCCCTTCTTTAGAACAGAAAAAGGCACTTCCAAAACTGTGGCATCAAAGATGGAAACATAATTCATGTATTTAAAAATTGTATTTCCATCTTTGTTGCCACAGTTTTGGAAGTGTCTAAAATGATTGTACGCATATGTACAAGTCATTGGTGTTTGGCGATGAGTTTTTTTGAGTTTTCCCAATACTTTAGGCAATATAGTGTATGTTTGGTGTGGTAGGGGGCCCAACCTCATATTCTTTCATAGGGCCCAAAATTCCTAGCGGCGCCCCTGGCCGAACCCCTAGGTTGCCCTTGGATGTTTTGTTTGAGAGTGTAATTTTTGATGGGGGGATTGTTGATGTGAGTAAATATGTTCAGTCTCTGGGGAAAGATTTAAGGTAGAAGATGTCACTTACACAACAAAATGCACATCAGCAGCAGAACAAACAGGCTGAGCATTATAATCGTAAGTGCAAGGTTCATTCATTGGAACTTGGTGATAGAGTTCTCCTTGCAAACAAAGGGGAGAAAGGAAAAAGAAAATTAGCCGACCGTTGGGAAAGCACAATGTATGTTGTAATGAGTAAGAGCTGTTCTTTGAATACATACAAGATTCGTCACCCTGTTACAGGATGTGTCAAAACTGTCCATCGGAACTTGTTAATGCCTGTGAACTTTTTACCATTGCCTGCTTGGGATGGTTCAGTGAATTCAGAGTGTGTCCTAAGTTCAAACTGTGATTCAACACATACTGACTGTCAGAAAAGTGATACTGCAGACAGAATTTCTCAATGGATTGCTGATTTAGATGAGGTTGCGGGAATGGTTAATGGTGAATTGGAAGATGTGAATGACAGTCGTGAACATGAGATTTGTGATCATGAGGTGGGGCAACAAACTGAACTGAAGATGAAGGGATGGAGTGACAGCACATTTCTGAAAGAATGTCTAATGCTTCAGTGTCTTTGTGCCTTACATCAAATGATCCAGATGTTCAGAATGAAGGCTCTGTATCCCAAATTGTCATACCTGTTGCTGATCATGATTGCGACATTTCAGCAGAAAAACCTGTGGGTTCACCTCGACATAATGCAAATTATTTTCATGTTGCAGGAGAATCTGGTGAGCAGCACAAGGTTTGGTAGAATTATTAAACCTGTTAGCAGATTGATACAGATAATGTCGACTCAAAGGGTTTGTCCTGTTATAGAAATGTAAATATATTATTTTAGTTTTCTTCTTCTTCTTCAGGTATCTTTTCCTTCAGGTTTTTGTTTGCTTGTTTGTTTTGTTTTACTTCATATATTTTACTGACTGATTGTACACCTGTCAATTCGCCATAGGTGGATGGATCTTTTATGATCTTTGATACATGAGTTTGCTTAAGAATAAGCATAATGACTATTAGTGTATGTCATACTTAAGACTATGTACATGGCATGGTTTTTCAAATGATAGATTCGGGATTATCTACCCTTGATTTATCTAAATCTCTAAAGAGATGTTGGGTTATGTGAAATGATGTCATTGAAATGTAAAATAGTTGGCCTTTCCAATAATCTAGTGTAAAACAGTGCAGGTGGATGTGACGAGTGTATGTTTTTACACTAGATTATTGAAATAATTAGTAACTAAGTGTATTAATTTAAGGGTATTTTATTTTGAAATTTGTTTTGGAATGTGAGCATACGCATAATAGTGTTATTTTCATTTCTTTATGTCTGTGGTTCTATGTTATTGTTTTATTTTATTTTGTTTTTCTAAATTTGGTAAATTATAAAATGTAAGGTAGCACTACTACGTAAGTTATGTCATGCATGCACAAGGGCAAAGCTGATATAATTTCCATACACACACTCTCTTTGGATTTTTTTTGGAAGAGGCACTGCTAGACCAGAGATTCTGATTAATTAAGAGTGTCTGATGGTGTTTGTGTGTTGATACAGAAACTGAGAGAAGCGAAATATAAACCAGCTGAGAAATGCATCATCGTGTGGGGTCTCTTTATTCACAACGCAGAAGAACACCCATTACACTAGATTAACAAATAATCAGACATCACCCAAACTAAATATTCCCTCACAGTTTAATAGTAATGACTTTATGAATTTCTTCACTGATAAAACAGATAGCATCAGAAATACAATAACAAATGTAGAATCTACAGCATCTTGTAATTCAGCTTCATTCATCGCACCCAAAGCAAAATTGCAGTGCTTTACAACTATAGGAAAGGAAGAGCTAAATAAACTTATCACTGCATCTAAACCAACAACATGCCTGTTAGATCCTGTACCCACTAAATTACTGAAAGAGTTGTTACTTGTAGCAGAAGAACAGCTTCTCAATATTATTAACGAAAAATTATCCCAAAAACGCTCAAGTTGGCTGTTATTAAGCCTATTATTAAGAAAACCACAACTAGATTCTAGTGAACTGGCAAATTAAAGAACCTTTCCAGCAAAAAAAAAAAAAAAAAGATATCTATGAAGAACTTCAGGCCCCATCATAGCACAGAAAATAAACTTGTTAAAATTACAAATAATTTGCTTCTTGCATCAGACCAAGGCTGCATCTCATTACTAGATTTGGTAACACTTTAGAATAATGGTCCGTTGTTAACAAGTAACTATGCAGGAAGTAATAGGTAGTACTACATTAACACTTAACTTAATACTATTAACTAATAGAGAAGCAAGATTAACTAAGCAGTAAGTAGTATCTTAAGACGTTACTGCCGTGATTAGTAATTAATTGGTTATTCTTTATTAACTGGTCATAGTTTGCAAGTAGTTCTCAATGAGGATATTTTTATTTAATAATTATCAAATATCTAATAAGGAACTACATTTGTCCTAAATTTGCTACTACTTACTGCTTAGTTAATCTTGCTTCTCTATTAGTTAATAGTATTAAGTTAAGTGTTAATGTAGTACTACCTATTACTTCCTGCATAGTTACTTGTTAACAACGGACCATTATTCTAAAGTGTTACCCTAGATTTAGTTGATCTTAGTGCTGCGTTTGACACTATAGATCATAACATACTCATAGACCGATTACAAAACTATACGGGTATTCAAGGGCAGGCTTTAAGATTGTTTAGATCCTACCTGTCCGACTATTATCACTTTGTTTACTTAAACAGGGAATCATCCCAATTAACGCCGGTAAAGTATGGAGTCCCACAAGGATCTGTCTTAGGCCCTCTGGTAATTTCAATATACATGTTGCCTCTTGCTAATATTATTAGAAAATACAGGATTAGATTGGATGACAAATAATTTTCTCCTATTAAATTCGGATAAGACAGATGTACGGTTACTTCCTCTACAGTTAAAAATGTGGGTGTTATATTAGACAGCAACTTCTCTTTTGAAAATCATATTTCACATGTTACAAAAACAGCATTCTCCATCTTAGAAACATTGCCAAGCTACGAAGCATGTTACCTGTTTCTGATGCAGAAAAGCTAGTTCATGCATTCATGACTTCAAGACTGGACTATTGTAATGCACTGCTAGGTGGTTGTCCTGCATCTTTAATAAACAAGCTACAGGTAGTCCAAAATGCAGCTGCCAGAGTCCTTACCAGGTCTAGAAAATATGATCATATTACCCCAAATTTACAATCTCTAACCTGGTTACCTATTAAGTTCTAAATACATTACAAAATATTACTATTTATAAGGTCCTAAATGGTTTAGCTCCTGCGTACCTAACTAGTCTTCTATCATGCTACAATCCATCACGCTCCCCATGGCCGCAAAACTCTGGACTTTTGATAGTACCTAGGAAGTCCACTAAAAGAGGTAGAGCTTTTTCGTATTTGGCTCCTTTATTTTATCTTTATTTTTTGCTTCTCTGTTATCCCGAGGTAACTAGGAATTACACAAGCTTCAGTCTGGATCCAACCATGACAATGAACTGAGATGACCGAACAAGAGCTGATGCCAACCCCTCCGAGGACCTCAGATGACAACAACCCTGAACCATCATACAAAACTACCAAATTTTGCTATAAGTTTGATCACAACATATAATAATTGCTGTTAATAGTGCTCACCATTTGTTTGAATACATGGCATTAACTAACTGCATGATTTTTACGGTTCATTTCTGCCATATGCACATCACCTTGACATAATCACCACTGATACGCTACTACAAAATATAATGTAGAAACTTTAATTATGTGAAGCTTGAGAAACTTGTTTGCTTGCAAAACTTTGCTTTCTCTCGCAAAAGCATTGCATTCCCCCAGGAAATTTTGTGTTCACTATCAAAAGCATTGAAATTTAATTTCTTCCCATCTCATATTACTTGCATCACCAGTTTTGCATTCTCTCACAATTTATTCACTCAAAATTTTTGTTTGCAAAGGTTCTCGGGGAGCAAAAAAAAAAACTTAAGTGAATGCAATAACACTGAAATATCATTTATTCAGTCTCATCTCATATTATTTTCTGTCACCATGTGTCCTTAGCATCTCCATAATGAACTCACCAAAAGTAGCCAAATGGCTAGACAATTGTGAATTGCTGTTGACCTAGAAACAAAGCTGTCTCTAATGAGGTATCATTTTTATGCATTCTCCCAGTGAAGAAATAGACTTGTTTACTTGAAATTATTTATGATAGACAACAGCATGATGAAAGCTGGAATTTTAATCAGCCACTTGTTTGCCAATGTGTCGTGTTCAATCAGAGAGCCACAATGCTGTCGGTTTTGAAGGCATACTTCCAAAAGCTCTCTACATTAAGTTTAAGACCTGTTTCAGATAAGAGAGACTGTTAAGAGAGACTGTCTGAGAGGTTGTCATTATAGTTGGTTGGACTCCAGGCACCTATTAGCACGTTATTGTACCTTAGCATACATTATTTGGATCGTTACTCTACTGTACATATAAACCAAACATGCATGGTAATAAAAAGGCTCATCTACATATTGATGCTAGTGGCGTTTCATTGTTAAACCATCTGACACATCTGTAAAATTGTCAGGAAGATACCCAAAAGACTATATCAGGGTATCAACAAAGACTAAAATGACAGGACTAGTGGATGTAATGTGGAGGGCGTTGTTATTAATCAGGATGTGAGCCATACTTCTGTAATTAACCCATATAGTTACCTTAAGGCACCTTAATAATCTATAAGCCTACCCTTTATTTATGTGCATAAGGGAACTATTATTATTCCATCTTGTGACAGAGATTTAATGATTTTTCATTAGGGGATTCAGCTGGTTTAATGGCTGAAGTCTGGTTTGCTGTGATGCTTCTAATGGAAAAAGCCACATAGACAGCCTCTCTCTAATGTTCTTTTCCTTGTAACACACGATTTGAATTACTGCATCACCTTCATTACTCTGAACACAATACCATGATTGTGGAATAATGCTTTGCTGCTCGTTTGCAATTTGGTTAGATCCAGTTTTAGAATCGTAACCCTCTAGGATTGTGACTTCACAATCTGAATCACAATCTGATTATACAGCTCTGTAACTTTTTTGATTCCAATGATGATAATACAATTGACAATAATACTCATCAGAGTGCGTACATCCTGACATCACAAACTTTACTTATAGATTTAAAGTTATAGATTTGCTAGAGTTGATGCATGTGGAAGATTTTGTGTATTTCCAATTTAAAGCATTTTTAAAGCTGCACTCCACAAGTTTGTGAAAAACCTGATGATTATTTTCTTCAGGATGACTTGAGAATGATCCAGAAAGCTTCAGTGGAAGAACATCTGACTGTACAAAGAGTCACATAATCAATATCACAAATTCACTTATTTGATAAGTGAACAAGAAATAGTGTTTATATCTAAGTTTAAAATTTGAATCCCATTTTCAGTATGCTCTTATTCTTTTTAACTCTACTGTATATATTTTCACTTGGTATATAATTTTTAATGTGTAGAATGAGGACGTGCCTAAAAACTTAACAGGATTCAGTTAGTAAACAAATTAGTAAGCAAATCATGTCCAAACAAGATGTACACTACTGAACACTAACAACAAAATTGAACGGAAACATTTGACTAAACGGCATGCAGGCTGTACAGACAAAATATGCCCACAAAAAATTACACATTATACAACATCTGTTAAATGATTGTGTATGGCAAGAGTAAACAATTTGTTTATTTATGGGAGCAAATATTTGTCAGCAACCTTAACAGAACTCTGGAAATGTGCTCTTTATTCATTTAAACATATGCTCATTGGTCACCTGCTCACTAGACAAATTTTTGTCTCTTAACAGGTATTTATTAGGCAGATACAAACCAAAGCAAAACATTAATTTACATTAATTAGTATATGACAGAGGCCTGGAGTCATTTCATGGTGCACTCTGATATTGAAGTGATGATATTAAAGGGATAATTCACCCAAAAATTCTCAATCAATGTGTTTTGGTAAGAAAAATGTCCATATTTAAGACTCTATAAACCTTAATCTCTAGCTTCCACTAACTGTCGTTCGCGCGTTCACGAGAGAGTCCAGTAGGACCTAGCATAGGGACCTAGGACATAACCGTAGCTTAAGCTCCAGTGAGAAGTGACGAATGAGGAAGCATAGAGGAGAGAGCAAAACAAAACACTGGTCACGAATTAGAAGTACAAAAGGACAATTTGTAAAGAAAAATGTCAGAGGATTTCGATATAAGCCAAGAAGTGACTTTGCTAAACAAAGGAAACTTTGCTAACTTTCGCTAAGCCTACGTCATCCTCTGGAACGTGACTCTCTCGTGTACGTGCAAATGACAGCAGAAGCTAGCGGTAACATTTTATAAAGTTTTAAATATGGATATTGTTCTTACAAAAAAGCATCAGTTCGCTTCAGGAGGCCTTTATTAACCTTCTATTGTACTATTGAATATTATAACCCATTCGCTGCCATTATAAAGCTTTTGAAGAGCCAGGACATTTTTAAATATAACTCCAATTGTATTCGTTTGAAAGAAGAAAGACATATACGTTACACCTAGGATGGCTGGAGGTGAGTAAATCATGGGGTAATTTTAATTTTAATTAGTGAACTATCCCTTTAATGTGAAGCAGTGGAAGTAAAACATGACATGTTCATAACAAAACAGAAGTCCACTCATAGAAACATTAGGTTTTATTTCTAACAGGAACACAGAGTATAGTACAACATTCTTTCAAACAAACATCTTTCTTTGCAGTAAAAAAATATGTAGGCATACACTGTGGCTTGTTTAGGCCCTTTTTTACATTCAACCTACATGATCCCTCTCCACAATTACAGCAGCTCTCGGTTCATCACAGTCCACAATCACCCATGTCTGCATTTGTGATCGGAGAAATGACAAACAACAAGCGCTACTCTACACTGCTCAGAACTTGCGTTTGAATCGTCAGAAAACTTACTTACAGGCTGTGAATCAGAAGCGCCAGACTGTCCTTGTAAAGTTGAAACTGCCCCACTTTATAGAAACAGCCTTTGTGCACGGCATTGTAGGCTATTCTGCAGGTTCAGGAAACAGTCCTCCATAAAATGCATTGCACACATCTGAATATTTGGGTTGAACTGTTCTGGAACAGTGTTGTAAATACAACTTAACCACTGATTTCTAGTTGTGTCCTCTTTTGGAAGGCCAAACATAGTAGTTTCGCTTTCACAACGAAACACACAGCGGGCTTGAGTGAGCGGAGTTGAGTTGCTAGAGTGAGGAACGGCCGGCGGGCTTGAAGACGGTGCGGCCAGAGGATTCGACGAAGGAGCGGCCAGCGGGCTTGCGGCAACCACATGTGAAGACCAAGGGCTGGACTCCTCTTCATCCAAGGTGAAAGCCGATCCGGCGATCCACAGCGCGAAGTTAATGTATTTCCTCAGCGACCAGCACGGATCAGCTCTAGGCATGACGAAGCGGATATCGTCCTCTATTTGGAAGGCCAAACAAAGTAGTTTCGCATTCACAACGCACAGCGTCTCCACGACATGGCGGCGGCGGCAACAACAATACTACAGCGAGAATAAAAGTTACGCCTTCTTTCTTTGCGTGAACATTTGGGCGGTGTTATGCAAATCTTCCCACACAGTGACGTAGACATGTGGGGGCGTGTTTAAACGAGGCGTTTTAGGAGGGCGTGGACAAGTCTTAACTTTTATAAAGAATATCTCTTTGGGTTTGAGACTTTATTCTTTGCAACTTTAGGGATCTTATCTATGCATGAACAGCTTGTGACACTCCAAAGAGAAAGGAAAATTTGAAATTGCATCATATGACCCCTTTAAGGCCTCAACCTGTTTTACTATTGCAGCGGAAAGGGGAAAAACAGTCTCATTCAATATCATCCCTCACCTTAGCAACGCTTCCTGACTTACTACTACCTTCTTAAAGTTACATCCAAATCCCTCATCTTCTATCCTCCAAATAACAGAGAGTTTCCACACACCATGGGTCATAAATCACAACGCAGCACACACAACCATGCACAATACCATAGCAGCAAAATTGTTGTAGGAAAGATATTGTTGTAGGAAAGTGCAGCTTTAAAAAAGTAGAACAGACATAGGAAAAATCAGAAGTGCAACAGCATGGATTTAGCACTTAATGGGCATTATTATCTCTCATGGACTCCCTCATAATGTGTCACGCTTAGTGCATTCACTAGAAAGTGACAGATAAACTGGTACTATCAAATGAGATGCAAAACTTCAATATGAAGCAATCTCATATTGTACCAGACAATTCCACACATTTTATGCAGTGCAGGTCCATCTGCTCTAAAAGGGACAATTCACTCAAAAAGGAAATTCTGTCATCATTTACTCACCCTCGTGTGGTTTTAAATCTGTCTTTTTAAACATGACTTAAATTATTGCATATTAACGTCCAGTCACATTTCAGAAGCAGGATTCCCAAAATTCAGTGACTTTAGATGGAGTAACAAAATTATTACCCTTCAAAAATAGTACACTGAAGAATCTATTTCAGAGCAAGTGCTAATTGTTCTCTTCATACAAGGCCATTTGGAAAGATATCCAAAACAATGTCATTGTATTACAGTTAATCACGGAATAACACAAAGGAAGGCATCTATGTTATGAAAATGATTGGTTTACCCCATGTCAGATATACAAAATAGTGTATGTAGTGTGCTAAAAAATTAGAAAATAACATAAACCAACATTTTTCATTCCGAGTAACTGCCATTATGGTTAACATGGTTAGTCTCAACTTTGCATAATTTCAGAGCCCAGACATCTCGTATTAAGCTAAATGTGTATTTCAAAAACATACACCAACACTGAATTCATTTGAACAGTATCAAAGACACACATGGCCAAAAGGGTTTTCTTTTGAGGACATCATTGCTCATTTTTACTCTTCAGACTTTTCAAAAGTCAATTCTGAAACCATTTGCATTTGTCCTTGTTACAGCCTTTATTTCAAGTTTATCGGGGGTCTTGAACTGTCACCAGTAAGGGGTGTTGTTCTCAATATGACCCCAACTCTGCCACTCGGGGAAGAATCCACTAGATGTTCTTGGGCTCCCGAATTGATCAAATTCCATCTCTGGCCGTTTGCCTTGATTCTTGAAATCTGTTGTCATCTTTTGGGTTACACTGGTCTGGCTGGGGTTGTTCTCTGCATGTATCAGCTTGTAATTTTTCCCATCATTATTGTCCCAGTATGTGGTATTGTGAGTTTTGTAGGATATGCAGAACTCCACCTGCTTGTGTGGGGGCACAAAACTTGGAAGGTCAATGAAAAACGAGAAGGTGTCAACGTCCTCGCATCCATAAACATTATTCATGTATGTACAAGGAATGTCAACATAGCTTTTCCATGACTCAAATGTTATTCGCACACAGACCTTTTTCTCAAAGCTTATATTGCTTACTTTGACTGTGCCAGTGAGTGATCTCTCTTGAATTATACAGTTTTCCAAGCATACCAGGTTCTTCTTTAGATGGTTCCGGAAGTGCAAATAGTCTGCAGCAGGCTGAGGGAAATCCAAAATCAAATTCTTCTCCTTCTCCGCTTTCAGGCCCACAATGGCGTCCTCCAGGTCTGATAATTCAAACTGCAGGTCTAACATGGGGTCTTCTTCAAATTCCTTGAACACATGGACTGCTGTCAGAGACATGCCTTTGGAGTCAGCAAAAACCACTTTCTTTTTAGCTTTGGTCTCGGGACTTTTCCATCCTAGGTTATCAGTGTCCACATCTGTCTTGGAGCTGATGCAGGATCTCAGAGGTTTGTATTGGTTGACTAGGCTCCTGGACTTGCAGTCCTCATATAAACTGAGGAAACTGCGAAGAGGCGGCGAGTGAGCCAGACAAATTCTCATTGCCACATCCACAGGCATAATTGGACTTGGCATTGGCCTGGGGTTCAGTATCTGTAGAACCCTGTCATGAAGACAATAATGAAGAATACTACAGTGACCAATTAAGCAGGAGACGTGAAAGACTTTCCTCGGAATTTAGAGATTAATGTGATTAACAAAACTATAGTTGCAGCCAGTTTGATCTATTTTACAGTACAATTATAGTGCCATAGCTGGTGGTTTAAGCTTTTCAAATTATAATAATGATCAGTTTTTATAAATAATATTTATACTTACATATTATATTGGGATAAATCTAAAAGCAACAAATTATAAAATATAAAATTATAAAATATCTATTCCAGTCTTTTTAGCACTTAAATTCACCATATTAGACACTACTGCATATTTCAATTGTTACTAGTATTTTTTTTCTCTTTTTTTTGTAGTACTACTATTAAGATTTTACCTATAAAGTAAGCAGTCTGTATATATGTAATGACTGGCTAGTCATTACATACATACAGTACGACAAGTAAAATTTCTATTGTAACTAGTGAAATAAGCAATATTACTGAACATTTGGGATGGATAGCAGTGTCTGAAAAATAGGAACTATTATCTAATACAAAAATAATAGTAAAGCTATAACAGAGACTAGTAACTACGGAATAAGTACCAGTTACAGATACTAGAACAGTTACTAGTAAAACTGGAATATGTAAAATAGCTTATCTAAACCACAGACCTCCATAGAATTCATTGGCAAAAAATAGCAAAATCAATGGAACTAAATATCAACCAATTTTCGCTGTTGGACTAAATAGCTGTCAAAAATTCAGTACTAGTAACATAAATAGATACTAGTAAAAAAAAAAAAAAAAAAAAAAAAAAAAAAAAAAAAAAGAGTTAAAACAGCTTGACATTGTCAATGTTCAAATAATACTTTAAACAAGCCAATATTGTTTTCAATTGAATCTAAATCATTAGTCATATTCAGAGATCATCTTTACACTTTTCCAGCACACAGTGAGCAGTGATAAACCCCCTCGATGCACTGTGACGCACTCTGTATTCTTACCTGGTGCAATTCATTGAAACCCAAGGTTTGTTTCCAAAACGGCAGACACAGTTTGCTCTGGTATAGTTTGAACAAGTACAGTTTTTTTCCCTACGTGCTTTTAAACTTCATTTAACAACGTGTCGACCACCATAACTAAAAACCCGCTGACGACCCGTCGTTTGCTGCAGCACGCCCCCTTCGCGGTCCAGCTGTACTGAAAAAGTCAAGAGCGTTCAGCCGGTATATCAAGCCTGTGAGCGCATTGGTTCACAGGAACCCATACTGACAGCCAATGGGAGAGCACGAGAGCGAGGCGCTCGAGCAATCAGTACGCAGGAAAGAATCAGTCGGGGCGCGCGTGCAGGCAGATCAGAACAGCAGTGAGCTGAGACAGAGGCGGGAGAAAACCGTCAACCAAAATTAGATAGCTCGTAGACCTCTGACGAAACTGTGACGCGTAATTTGTGGATAAGAGTAATTTCTTTTCTGCATTTATTTTTCTTTATCAATAATACAGAGGCTTGTGAGTGTGTCACTGTAAGATTTTAACTATTCAGTTATAATGAGATTGTCAGTTTGAGTCACATGTGGTCTGAGGTTACTTATGGCAACCTTAAAAACTAAACAGTTTTTTTAGTTGTGGCACAGTGGGCAGTTCATGTGTTCACATTATAAAAATAGTTCATGGAGAAGCAGGTTTGAAACCAGCCTGTGCCATGCCCCATTTCCACTCGCTCAGCCTTTAATCGGGTTTATGCTGTCCTTTAAACACTTACAGACACTTTTGTAGAATACTATTATCTAAACATGTCGAAATCTTCATAAATGGAAAAATATCAGGCCAGGGAAATGGGGGGAAAAGGTTATTGATGTATTTATTTATAGCCTAGTGAAATTGCTCTATGTGAGTGCAATCACTTTGAAATGATTAAAAAAATAATCATGCATGTCTTCATGAAAGCATGGAAGATCATTGGTCAAAATGAGTAGGAACATTTTCATAATTGCAAGATCAAGGCATTACCACAGAGTATTCATACCGATTGCAAGCTGTCATTTGTGCGTGTTAAACATTTATGAAGCTGTCATGCTCTACTGGTGTTAGTAGATGGTCAAAATGCCATATGTTGCAATGACAGCAGCCTATTGAGTAATGTGACCTACATTAGCAAGATCCATATTGCAACATTTAACAAAATGTATAATGCATTTATGATAATCACAAAACGGAGTAAAATACTTTAACCATATTTCATGATGATGATTAAGGGCACTTCTAAAACTTGTATGTAAGTTTGATATAAGTTTGATGTAAGTCATATATAATATGGTTTTAGAAGGCAATTTGTACATCTGTAGAAAATATTTATTGCATAGTGAATATTTTTTGTTATAGATAAATGTATATGCTTTGGATAAATTCAAGAGCCAGAAAAGACAAAGCATACACATATAAAGAGTAAAATGCATTGTCTAATAATAATTCTCTAATAAAATGAAATTAGAAGCAGCACCCATTTAAGCAACAAATATATTACAATAAATTTGTGAAAGTGCTTCAAATTTGGGTGCTCTGTCAGCATATTCAAAATAATATAGTTTTACCTTTTAAAAAGGTATTTTATTCCTTTTGAGACATGTCTTTGAGACGTGTCGGAAACTTCAAGCATCTATTGGTCCAATAACAACACTTGCAAAACAGGAAGCGTACGGACAGCCTGCACAATCAATGTAGCTACAGCTGGCCAACAGCACAATGATACAAAATACACTAATCAAATCACATTCTGTTTACACTGTTAATGATGATTGGTCCATGATGATGGTCAGTGAGAATCCATTTACCATATAATTTAAAACCAAGGAAAGTAGGCAGTTTAACATAAGCAGGACAATATATGTACAATGTTAGGTGTTTTATTTAACATTTGGAGTATTGGATTGAATTTCGACATATGATTATTGTTTTCACAGTGAGTGCTGTTGATTATGGATGATTTCCTGAGGTCGGTTAAACAATGCAGGGTGTGTTTGCTTGATATCAGCAGTCATGCAAACATGTATTGAAGGAAAGAGTACAGAACAAGACAGAACTTGCAAGGATTTCTTCATTTGTCTGTATGACTTTTTCCATTAAAAATTTTTTTTTACTTGCATTAATTGGACTGTGCACAGATATGATTGTTGAGTATGACACACAATTGTGTTACGGTCTAAGGTTTTTATGTGTCACTTCCTCAGTGACCTGAAGTAGACCTGACTTCGACCAGCTGAAATGTGGGCAGTTTTGCAGTGTGGCAATATTTACAGAGCTATTGCAAGAATATCAGTATTTAGAGAATCAACAAGTGGAATCAGATGAGAATGTGCTGCAGTCCATGAGCCCAAAATTTTAGACATGAAGTCTAAATGGTATTTTATGCTTATAAATGTTGGTTTTATATGATCTCGCTAATGTCAGTTCAGATTATTCACCCTTATTCATGGACAGAAGATAAGTTGG
Source organism: Sinocyclocheilus rhinocerous (assembly GCF_001515625.1). Lineage (NCBI taxonomy): Eukaryota > Metazoa > Chordata > Actinopteri > Cypriniformes > Cyprinidae > Sinocyclocheilus > Sinocyclocheilus rhinocerous. The sequence goes on along the minus strand of NW_015644618.1, from coordinate 479,293 downwards.
TATCTTTGAAAAAATAAAACTTCTTCAACAGTTAAAAAAGGGTATGTAAAATGGTTCTTTTTACCTCCTTATCCTCTGCCTGTTTTGTTTTAAGAGGTTTAAAAAAAATAGAACTAAAAAGCCTGTTACTACCATCTGCTGCTAGGTGGCTGTATTACCACTCACTGAAAATTCACCTAGAACACATGATGTAATGCTCAAGGTTTGTTGGCTCAAACATTCAAAGTTATAGAAGCAATATGTGTGCATATATAATATAAATATTTAAATAATATTTAATGTTTTTATGTTCTCTCTAATAAAACAGAAATCTAAAAGAGAGATACAGTCTGTAATTTTTATTATAACAATTTACATTCAAAAATACTCCATATATTCTAAAAGGGTACACATTCATAACATTTTGAACAGTACTATATGGCCATAAAGATGTTAACATGCCTTATGCTCTTTGACTATAATGTAGAATTTGTCTAATAAACTACACAGACATCATAGTCATCAGTTTGATACAAAAACTTTGACAATTACAACTAAATTATGACAGGCTGTGACCAAATACGAAATGTTATTTTACACAAGTATAAACACTGAAATTGTTTGCAAATATACAGTATGATATTTTACATCATTCCCATTTACATTTGACTAAATATACACAGCCAGCATAAGTTTAAGATATCAAAACAAGAGACTTTCACACTCGATGGTTTGCCTGGCAGAAACCAGCTTTGACACAGTGAGTAAACCTGAGTCAGTGTTTGTCCTCTCATTCAAGTGATCCTGTCCTCATCTGATGTTTTTTTTTTTTTGTGCAGCTCACTCGACAGAACTAAGGACAACCATTTGTTCCACAGAAAACAAATTATTTCAGCTATTAATGATACATTTCTTCTCGTCAATGCTACTTTCATGCAAAGTCTTATGAACAGAAATCTTCACCACTAGCGCAGTACAACACCCAGTTTCAACAAGTCAGATGGCACTTGTGTTTTGCTTTGTATTACTTCAGTCGAACAGGATGAAACGGAAACTGGCAGACAGCAGACTCAGAAAGAGGCAGAGAGGTTCATTACATGTTTTCATTACACCATATGTGAGCGTTTGAATTTAAGAAAGGAGGGAGGATCAAGATCGGACCCAGCTGACAGGCACCCACTGCGGCTCCCTCTCGAGTCGTTCCAGAATATTCCTCAGCTCTACACAGGCACTGGCAGAGTCCTCCTTTACCAGTACCCTGTCCACTAGGTGGCCATATTGCTGGTCCATCTGCTCGGCTGACTGCCTCATGTCCTGCAGGTCTTCATCCTTTTCACAAAAGGAGAGAGAAAGAGAAACAGAAAAGAAAAAAATTATTTTGTTGACTGTACAATATAAGAGTTTAATGACAGGGATTTACTAGCTGCATTTGGGTAGTATGGTGATATAAATCAGTCTTACTGTGATGTGTCCATTGTCACCCCTTCCTGGTGATGTGGGAGAGCTACGTTGCCGACGAATCTCAGGGATGCGTGGCTTTACAAAAATCACATAGGGCTTAAACTCTGCTGTATGGAGGATTTTCAGGGCCTGAGAATTAGAGTAAAAAAAATATATAAATCATAGCACTGGTTTCCAATTATGTGCTCAACAAAAATCAAGAACAGTGTCTCTACTGATGTCGTTGTAGAATCAAATCCAGATTAGGTTGAATAGAAACGTTACCATGGTGCAAGAGATCACTATTTACACATTTATATATTAGCAAACACTTATATCCAAAGTGACTTACAAATGACTATTATAAAATAATCTACCTGTAGACCTGTATGGCCATGTAAAACAAAGGGAACTATTATCAAAATATCAAAGCTATTCTTTTCAATGCAAAGAAAATGTATTATGATCACAAGTTCAGTGCAATTATTTATTTAAATTAATTATGTATTACTTCACATCACATATGACCAGAGCTCAGAATCAGAAATACAGAGAAAAGCCGATACTGACAATAATTACAATGGCAAAATGTTCTATTTACCTCAGGTTGAACATCTACTAGACACACTTTATTTCTCGCCAGGACACTCCGGATAGACTCCAGACTTGTCCCATATTGGTTATTCTTATATTCACCATATTCAATAAACCTGGGTATACACAATATATGTTTTGTGTCAATACAAACAACAGTAAAATTAAATTGATAACACTATTAAAGGGATAATTCATCCAAACATGAAAACTCTGTCATCATTTACACACCCTCGTGTTGTTCCAAACCTGTATGACTTTTTCTTCCTCAGAACACATAAGAAGAAAATTGCCATGCAGTTACAACAGATGGTAGCCAACAAATTTAAGTTTTTGGGTGAATATGCCACACAGATGTGGTATAATATTGACCAAAAGTGCACCCAACAGATATTAAAATCGTTTGATATAACATACTTATTCGATTGGATGTCAGCCTCAAAGGCTTGCTTGGAGATGAAGTTGTATTCTACACCTTCCTTCTCGTGGCTCTTCCTGGGTCTGGTTGTGTCTGTTAGAAAATGATTACACAAATTATACTAGCATTTCAGTTAATGTCACATGTGATTTTACAATACATGATATGTAATTTTAAAAATTAGAAGCTTTAACTTCAGATCTTCAATCTGAAGCAAAAGTAGGTTCTACTTTGATTCAGCTTCTTGATGTACAGTATCAGCCAGGACCTCAACAGTCACAGTCTCTAATGTTCGACTAATGGAAAGAGTAAACTCACGTGGCACAGCAACACCATATCGATGAGAATTCTCAGCAATCACCTTCTGCTTCAGCTCATTGATTCGAGCACCAAGAGATCCTTTAAAGAAAAAAAGGAGATGAGATTCTGAAGGCCAATAAAAGAATGACTAATTTAGAAAGTCCTGACATCCCTTGAATCTTACCTATCAGCACCACAAGTCTTGGTTTGTCTTGGGGTCTCATCTGATATAGTGTAACCTCTTCATATATGAGAAACTCACTCTCTGTGGACTCCGCTGGATGAGACTCTTTGGTTGAACCCTGGTGATCCTTGCGGCTCAGTCTGAAGCTTCTCCTTAGACCAGCTGTGAGAGCAGAAAGATTTTTTCCAAAAGATCAACATAGGTAAAGAACATTTAAAAATATAGAGATCAAAAATAGACATGACTAAATTAAACGAACAAAAAGATTAGACAAAAAGACAAGGATGGGACGAGGTGCATCCTCCAGACTAAAAAATATCATGTCTCTCACACTGCTGCTGATTCTATGTAACAGCTGCATCTCAGGGGAAAATAGCAACATGCTGTTCATCTGCTTTGTAAAATTTAATATGCAGTGAATACGTTAAAGCAGCAATGAATCTATTCACCTTACAAGTATGAAAGAAACATGGTACCTGAGTAAAACTCCCAGGAAAAGGCCTGACCACAGGACGGTGCCACCGCCTTACACTTTGGAGAAACTACAACTAATGTTAGACCATCACACATCCAGCATAGTTCTATAGAGACCATCACGAGCTAGCAACCATGCCAAAGCTTGTGTGAGCCATTAGCCCAAAGCAATAGTTCCCTGGCTATAGCAGTGCACCTGAGGAAAAGTTCTCCAAAAATAAGAGTTTCATACCCGCAGAAGTTCCTTGCCTGTGAAAGCCCATTTCCACTACATAAGGAAAAAATTCATACTTTGCTATTATGAGATTATATATATATATATATATATATATATTTATATAATTATGATATAAAAATAGAAATTGTGAGAGATTCAAAGTCATAACTGAGATAATAAGTCATTAATATAAATCAAAATTATGACAAAAAATGTATTTAAGTCAACATAAGTCGAAATATTTTGTCATAATTATGACTTTTTATCTCATAATTTCAACCTTGTTATATTTTCTACTTTTGTCATATTGATGATTTTTATGCCCATAATTTCAAATTATGTCATTATTATGACTTTTTATCTCATAATTTTGACTTTTTATGTCATAATTCTAACTTTTGATTTTTTCTTATGTAGTGGAAATGCGCTTCCACACCTTCTTCCATGGAACACTAAAAGATAAATGCTGGCAGTTTTCCAGTTTCTCCATAAAATGAAAGATGAATAGGAACTGGGGCTGTCAAGAAAAAAGAATGCAAATATGGTGCCAATGTGTCAGGTTTATGTGAATATAACATGACAAATCATTGAAATTTTAATATGCAGAAGTCCACATTGAGATTATATTAATCTCAATGTCTATTCCTTGCACAAATCTACTGTATGACTTCAGAATGCTTGTATATGTTAGCACAGGTCGTCATTCACTTTCATTATAAGGAAAAAAATGCTAGCATATTAGCATATAATTCAGTTTTTCTCTTTTTTTATGTTTGACAGAAGTAAGAAAGTCATACAGGCTCAACTGAACAACATGAGACTGAGTAAATTACAGAATTTTCATTTTTGGGTGAACTGTCCCTTTAAGCATCAAGTGCATCAATCTTCCTCTTAGCAAAAAGCACACACTAAAATCCACTGAGACTAAAACTCAAAGAGGGAGTTGTCCGAAGCCGGCAGCAGAGCAGTGGGCTCAAGATGTGACCAATGGCTGGGGTCTTAGGATGTGCCAAGCGCATGAGCTCTGTTCTGAAGTGCACCGAAGAACTCACAACAAAACCAGATGATATATAAAGCGCACCACACCACACAAAAAAGCATCATCCAAAGCCAAAGCCATGTGGAGTGCATTCAGTGTGTAAGGTGTCAGCTCTCACCAGGAGCACACAAGAGATGAAAGGGTACAGGCAGGAGAGGAGAATCAGTGGGGATCACACTTTACAAGGACATTTCATAGGAAAGAGTTATTGGAGAGGCCAAGAGAGCCACAACCGCAAAATAAAGCAGCAAGCACTGAGCGCAGGGATTTCAGCATCTGTACTGGGTATTCAGAGTCTCGTAGTTACAAAATTTAAGGGCTATTACATGAATATAATTAGTCACAAATACCTGAAATACCCATTTTACAGATTTATGAATTAATTTGAAAATAATTTACAAATATTTTGATTTCATTAGGTTACACTTTATTTTAAGGTGTCCTTGATACAGTACAAATAAGTACTGAGTAATATTAATTAGCAACACACATTTACTATAGGGTTTATGGTTAGTTGCGTGTACAGCCCCATTTCCTTAAAAGTTGGGACATTTGTAAAATGCAATAAAAACTAGAATCTGCATTTTGTTAATTCTTTTTAATCTTTATTTAACTGACAAAAGTTCAAAGAAAACATTTCCAATGTTTTCACTCACCAACTTAATTGTATTTTATAATATAAACAAATTATGAATTTAATGGCTGCAACATACTCCGAAAAAAGTTGGGACAGAGGCATGTTTACAACTGTTATGTCACCTTTCCTTTTAGTTACACTTTAATTGTTTCTGAACAGATGATACGTTTACGCCAATTACGCCTCAATGGTTTACCTTCACACATATGCAAGTCACCCATGCCATGGGCACTCATGTACCCCCATATGTTGGCTTTTGCACCTGTCGCTGATTAAAGTCTGGATGGTCTCTTTCATCTTTTTGCATGGAGAACGCAATGTCTGTTTTTCCCAGAAACAAGCTGAAACGTAGACTCATCTGACAACAGCACGCATTCTCACATTTCCAGAGAACTCGACAGCATCCCTGCATAGAATTGGTCTGTGACTGGTTAAGTGACAATGTTCATTTTAAAGTACTCCTGAGCCCATGTGGTTATATTTAACACATGGTTTCTCATGAAGTGACATCTGATAGTTTGAAGGTTATGCACATTGACCTTCCCTATATGGACTGAGATTCCCTAAATCTTTTCACAATATTATGTATAAAATATTAGAAATATAAAATACTAAAACCTAACTTCTTTGCAGTCTTGCACTGATATTTTTTAATGGTTTTAAAATTCTCTCATTAAAGGGACAGTTGTTCCAAACCTGTATGCATTTTATATTATATTACATTACAATATATTATATTATATTATATTATTGTAACGTTTTGGTGCTATATAAAAGCGCATGACAAATGCGTAGAGTTCCAAAAGTCTTTGAATTATAAATCCACACAGAAGAAACACAGGAGATTGCTGGAGTAAACATAGCACAACACCTAACATAAACAATAACCAGCAAGGAACAGAGGGAAACTGAGGGCTTAAATACAAAGGGAATGTAATCAAATAAAACTGAAACAGGTGTGTGGCTATTAGTAACTATAGGAACAAACTAGGAAACTCAGGAATGCAAACGGGAACAGAACAAAACTGAATATTATATTATATTATATTATATTATGAAGAATATTGGTAACCAAACAGTTGCTGGTAGCCATTGACTTGGTAATGGCTACCATCAACTGTTTGCTTACCAACATTCTTCAAAATATCGGTTTTGTGTTCTGTAAGTTTAATAAGTGGTAAGCCATGATCCATCTTTGCTTGCAAACACGGAGACCTTAGTGGATGCATTTTATACCCAATACTACTACATGATACTCTCACATATTACCAATTCAGCTGCTTTATAATCTTTTTGCTTTTATTTTGCCTATGTCCCAATACTTTTTGAATGTGTTGCAGCCACCAAAATCTAAATTTGTTTATTTTATATTAATTATAAATTATATTAACAAAATACAATTAAGTTGGTCAGTGAAAACATTCTTAGTTCTTATATTCATAGTTTTGTCAGTTAAATAAAGGTTAAAGAGAATTAACAAATCAAATTTGATTTGATTCTTGTTTTCATTGCATTTTTAAAATTTCTTTTGGAAATGGGGTAGTAATTATTCATAATTTACTGTTATTACTATACTAACTGTGTGTAACAAGGACACTATACTATAAAGTGTTACCTTTTATTTATTTAATAGGTAATTACTCCCCCTTCACCTACCTTTTTCACAAGTTTGGTCACCTGAGGTAAGCAGAATGAGGAAACAAACACAATTGCTAAAACATGAATAAGTATGAAAAGCCAATGAATATGGAATCTTGCAAGTATTGTCATTTGTGATAGGTCTGGATAAAATATGTACAGTGGAGATCAAAATTAGAGAACAATCTATAAATACTTGATTTTTTTCTGAAATATTGTTATTTTTCATGACTCAAAATTTGAAGGAATATTAGCTGTGGTATACCACTGTTCTACTAACATATTTTACAAAATAACCAGAAAATTTCAACAACAACAAAAACTAACAAAAAAAAAAACATTATTTTGTGGAAAACACAGTGATTAAAATTAGAGAACAGTAACCACTGTAGCACGATAGAAGATTACAACTAAAATTTTGGAGGGTTACAGCTGTCAGAAATTAGAAGTGTAGAGGCCCTTGGTTTGAATGACTTCAGCACATCTGCGGCCGCAGGACATCACTAGTTTCTCACACTGCGCTTGTGTGATCTTGGTCCACTCTTCTTACAGTCTCTTCCACAGTTCAGTAACTGGAGTGGGTTTCTTAACCATAACTTTGTCACCAAATATTTTCCAGAGATCGGGTTTAGATCAGGACTCTGGGCCGGCTATTTCATGATTTCATTGTTCTTAGCTTCAAGGAACTGCTTTACCCGTTTTACAGTGTGACGGGGAGCATTGTCTTGCATGAAAATTGCAGGCTGATTGGGAGATTCTGATAAATATTTGCATTCACCCTGCCATGTAGCCATATTAGAGGCCCAACTCCTGCTGCAGAATCCCACAAACCATGATACTTCCTCTTCCACTTTTCACGGACCTCTTTACGCACTTGGGGTTCAGTCTATCAACAGTCTGATGCCGAACAAAATGTTTCCCATTCGACCCAAATAAATTAAACTTGTTTGCACCACTGAAGTGAACTTTGGACCCGCTCTCCTCTGTTCACACAACAAGCTCCTCAGCAAAGGTTAGTCTAGCCTTTTGATTCTTTCTGCTGATGAGTGGCTTCGTCACTGCAGAGTGCACTTTTCAGTGTGACTTCTCTTAAACGTGGCGAGACAGACCAGCCTTTTTGGGGGACTTGAATGAATCAGTGTCATTCTAAAGCTGCAATATTCAAGGAATCACAGATTTGGAACAACCAACTTCTCTTGCGATGGCTGAAAGGGTCATCCATTTGGCCTTCATATGGACAACCTGCTGTTTCAGGGTTTCAGTCAGTTTACAGCGGCCTACCATCTTGCAATCTCAGTGAAAATTAGAGGAATGCTGCCAGTTAAATAGGGTTTGTCATATAATTAAGGAAATTAGCACCAGGTGCCAGATTAACACCAATAACTTGGAGGTATCTGTAATAATCTAATTTTGATCAGAGTTCTTTTTCAAATATCTCATTTAAGTTTTTTTATACTGTTTCAATTAATTTATAAAATATGCTTAAAAAACGGCCCTTCTACTCTTGTTAGGATAACTTCAAATAGGACTAAGCAGTGACCTTGAAATTTAGGAAATTGTAAGTTGTTCCCTAATTTTGATCTCCGCTGTACATTGGCCATCTTTGTGTGTCTCGTTCCCTACTCAGGGAACCATGGTTACATTAGTAACCTGAGACGTTAT